>NW_006297821.1:625037-664692 GCF_000327345.1 Myotis davidii
AACTGACACCGCCCCACCCCAGCCATTCCCATCCCTGTGGCAAGCCCCTACCACCCCAGTGTCTGTCCACTGGTTATGCTAATATGCATGCATACAAGTCCTTTGGTTGCTCTCTAACCCCCCCTCCCCTGCCATTCTCGCTCTCCTGGAGCTCGGAGGCCTGCTTGCAGATGTCCACATGGGTGCGGCCACAAAAGGACTTTTTTCTCTTGCTGACAGGCATTCGTGTGTTGTGGGTTGAAACTTGCTTTCGGGTGGGGGAGGGGAAGAAGCAAGGAGCTGCATCTTCCATCAGAAAACATCTTTATTTTAAGTATTTCTCAGCCTTCCCCCTGCAGCCCACATGGGCTGCTTCTGTGGTTGGCAGAGATCAATGCCATCAATATTTCTGACGGCAGAGCTCTCTATGACTTACACATATTTAAGAGGATAAAACACAATCAACAATTTGCTGTGTGAACTTGACCATTCTAATCCCTAGCTTTGATTTTCTGAGATCCAGCAAACAGGCTAAGTCTCCAGCAAATCCTGCCCCAGATCAAGGAATTCCGGCCTGGCCGGACCTTTGGGTACCACAGCCTGGCCTGGGAACGTTTGGGTACCACAGCCTGGGCTGCATGAGTTTGTTTCACTCTGGGAAGTCGGGCTGGAAAAGTAGCCATTTCATCATTCAGGGATACTGGTGGCCTTTCCTTGGACTATTGCCTTTTGCAAAACACCACACTGCTCTTTCACTGCTCTTTCACTGCTATTAGTCGAATAATGAGTTATCACTTGCAGTGGTACTTGCCTCTTGAAAGGTACTCTTTGAAGCCTTAAGCCAAAACACGCCCCCTCTAATAGCAGGATTGGAGGCAGCTCAGCATAACAGGGTATTATGTAAAAAAATTAAGAAACAATGAATTGTGTTGACTTTTACCCGGAGCCATTTCTCCTGAAATCCAACATTAGGGAAAAGATATGAACCCACAGAGTAGGGCTTGGCTTCATGAATACCTCGGCTCTGTGATTATAATAGAAAAGCAGCTATAGATCATGTGTAAACATGTGGGTGTGATGGGGTCCCAACACAGTTTTATGAAGGGATATAGAAATTCGAATTTCAATTTTCACATCATAAAATATTATTCTTCGAGTTGAATTCTTTTTGTTGTTGTTGTCCAACCATCTAAACATGTAAAACTATTCTGAACTCATGGGCCTTACAAAAAAAGAGTGGCTAGTGGAATTTGGTCTGGAGGACATAGGTTGTGGGCCTCTGCAATAGACAAGCTTTGGGGGTCAAATAGCATTGGGGTCAAGTCCTGGCTTGGCCATCTCTTGATCAATGACCCTTGGCAAGATGCTTAATTTCTACGAGCCTCGATTTCCCTATCTGTAAAGGGGGATTCATAGTTATTAGTGGGAATAATGCCATAAAATACATAGCATAATGCCTGCCACATAGTAGGACCTCAGTAAACTCATGGGGGCTTGAGTCAAATATTCATTGCACAATCCTTATGGGACAGATGGTATATTGAGCTGGTGGTGTGTTTACAATGGTCCTTTGTCTCATTGAGCTTAACACCTAGTGAGGCTGATGCACACTGTTAGTTGTTATTATTATCAATAATGCCTGGGCTTTGTGAAAGAGAAGTGAAAGTTGTCAATCATTAGTTGATACAATGTGTTATTATTATGTATTTTCCATTTTTGAAAACAGTTAAAACTCCCATGGCAGTGGGTTCTTTTTTGAGCTTTGCCATCACTTAAAATGAAAGGTGAAGCACATTTCCCTGCTCCTAGACCAGCCTGTTCAGTGTGGTCTCTGCAGCAACAGCGTCATCAGGTGCCAATTCTCAAGCTCCACCCAGACCAAGCGAATCAGAAACCCCCCTGGGGGAGCCCAGCAGCCTCAGTTTAACATGCCCCCCGCCCCTGCCCAGGTGACTCAGATTCACATGGATTCGAGTCTGAGAATCACTGATGTAGGCAGACTGTAAACTCATTGACTTGCTTGAAGTCACAAACCTTGGAAATAACAGAGCCGGGATTTGAACAAAGATCTAAATTGGACTTAAATACCTGAACATACTGGGTTCAAGGACAGGGTTTATTATTTATTTAGTTATTTATTTTTAATAGACAATTAAAAATAATTTTTTTATTGATTTCAGAGAAGAAGGGAGAGGGAGAGGTAGAAACATCAATGCTGAGTGAGAATCATTGATCAGTTGCCTCCTGCACACCCCCTACTGGGAATCGAACCTGAAAACCCAGGCATGTGCCCAGACTTGAACTGTGACCTCCAGTTAGGGACAGAGTTTATTGATGGCAAACAAGACAGTTGGGATTAAGAAGAGAAGTGTGGCCCTGGCTGGTATGCTCAGTGGTTAGAGTGTCGGCCCATGCACTGAAGGGTCGAGGGGTTGATTCCTGGTCAAGGGCATGTACCTGAGTTGCAGGTTCTATCCTGGCCCCAGTTGAGGTGTGTGTAGGAGGCAACCAGTCGATGTGTCTCCCCCACATCAATGTTTCTCTCTCTCTCTTTCCCCCATCCCTGCCTCTCTGCCTCTCTTTCTAAAATCAATGGGAAAAAATACCCTCAGGTGAGGATTAACAACAGGAAAAAAAAGTGTGTGTGTTTTGGGAAACAGGCCTGCCCAGCTCTCTGCCTTCCCACTTCCCAGGTTTGTTCAGCCTCAAGACTTCTTTGTCTTCTCTTCCTGCACTTCCTGCTTTGGCAATGGCTGTGGGGCAGGGGTGTGGCTGGAGGGGGCGTAGGAATGCTGTGTCCCAGCAGGGAGGAGTGTTTGATCACTGACATGTTAGAATCACTCAAAGCAGAAGAGCTTTCCACAGGGTTCCTTATTTTACACAGACGATGCACTTCTTTATTTCCTGTGCCCAGAGTGGGAACCCTCCCACCACCACCTTGGTCTGCCACCCTATCTGCATTAACCTCTCTGTGGTTCTGTGCTCCTCTTCTAGAAAATGGACATTGTAAAATCTCACAGATGATTTTCATAAGCTCCTGTCTTTGGCTGCCCATCCTGGCCTTGCCCACCTGCCATCTGTCGTGGCAGCTGCTGCTTGCCCTCTAATATCCATTCTTCCCTTCTTTTAGTAATAGAACTCCTTAGGTTATGGCCACTCAGTTGAGGACTACAATACCCAGCCTTCCTTGCAGCTAGGCATAACCATGTGACTAGGCCTGGCCAATGAGATATGAGCAAAAGGGGTGGCATCCTTAGAAGGAATGAGCAAGCTTCCCTTTATCTCCTTTCTCATTTCTGCAGACCAGATGCAGACATATTGGTGGGAGCTGAGCAGCCACTTTAACCACAGAATAGAAGCCATGAGTTGAGCAATAACATTGAAGGGGCCAGGCACCCGGACATGGTGAATTCACCACATTTGTCCTGGGATCGCTTATATTTGGGTAGTTAAGGTGAGACAGATTTAGGCCTTATTTAGGCCTCTGTTATCTTAGGCACTTAAAAAATAACAACCATGTCTGTTTCCTAAGAAACGCATCACTTCTTAAGGAGAGGCTTACTTGGCTCTTTCTCTCCTGCTCCACCCCATCCCAATAGCCCAATAGCAGTCCCTGCAGAATTACTAGAAAGGCAGGGCAGACATACGCTTAGGTGACTGGCAGAGTGAGGACGCCAGAAGGTGCACATACTGAAACAAATGACAAAATTAGTCAAGTTCAGTGTCGACGATCTTAGTCAAAATCACATAATCAAAAAACCTAGAAAGAATTTCTTTTACTTTCAGTGCCTGCCCTTTTCTTGACATTTTCAAACATAAAGTACTATTTTGAAATGCATTTGGATGGGAGGGAGGGCATAGTAACATTTGGAGTCCTTAGGGCTGCCCCAGATCTTAACCTAATCAGATGGTGCCCCCAAACGACTTCCTTTGGCTATGGTGGTGTTTCAGGACCACCCTCCCTCCTTCTGCCCCCACTTCCTACCAGATAGGCTGAGAGGTCCTGGAGGGCACTGTTTTTTTTCCCCTCCCAATTGGTTCCTCTTTATTGTGCAGCTATTGTTATCTATGTTTCTACTCCCAGCATGCAACATGGTGCCTGGCACCTAGAATAACAACAGTGATTAGCCAGATGGTGGTGGGGTTCCCATATGTGCTTCTTTGTGGGTCCAGGTGGTTGGAAAAGAGGTGGCCCTTGTTTCTTCTCCTCCTCACTCTAAGGCTCAAAGAGTTCGACAACTATGCCCGAGGTTTCACAGCTCTTAAGTGGCTATTTTAGTGTGCATATCACACACATCTTCCCCCTGACTCTTGTCATTCCAGCCACTTCAGATTCTTCCCAGTTCCTTGAACCCACCATATTCCATTCTTTCCTCACAGGTGTTTGTATGTGCTATTCTGCCTGGAGTGCCTTCCTCCTCCGCTCCTTCCACAGGGCAGATACCCACTCACCTCCAGAGTTCAGCTGAAATGTCACTTCCTCTAGGCCTCTGCCAATTTATCATATGAAGTTAGGTCCCTATGACATAGCGCCAACTCTTAATACTTTTCCGTTGTAGCACACATTGCAATTGCAATTGATGAGTTATTTCTCTATTATCTATCTTCCATGCTAGAATGTCAACTCCACGAGAGCAGAATGATGTCTGCCTTATGCATCGACCGTTTCAGCCTGGCACACAGCATAGCCTGAGCAAATCTGCATAAATAAATGAACGAATGAACATCGGGCCCGATACAAGGAAATCCACAAAATCCGAGAGGAGAAAGGAACCATTTTCTCTTGATAAGAAAGCAAATAGAATATCACAGTTGGGCAATTTGATTTGTTGGGCAAACACTTTTGTAGAATTTTGATAGCAACCAGAATCAAGTGCAGCCATAAAGAAAGTTCAGAAAGAGGTAATGTTTCTTTTTCACATGATTTGACTTTGACTCATCAAGGACTGAATCTAAAACTTGGAAACTTTGCTGTACGTTTACAAGAGAAAAGTACAGACTTGGAATCCAATTCAGAGACATACCCAATTCAAGTGTGGGTTTGCTTATCCCTTTCCCAGAGGAAAAGTGTTATTTACCAAACCCACACGACCTCAGAGAACGATTAGGTACGTCCAAACGAATGAGTACTTTCAACACTGAAAGAAAACCTCTAGGCTTCTACATTATAGTGTGAGGATGTTCTTAAGTGAGTAATGGAGAGTTTCCAAACATGGTCGCCATTAACTTCCTTCCTGCACATGCACCAGTTCTACCCACCGAGGGGTGGCTTCTAGTTCCCTTTCCTTGAATCTCTTTGAATTGTGACTTGTTTTTGACCAATAAAATGTGGTAGAAGTGTGTGCCAATTTGTAACCTACCCTTTGAAAGGCTTTTGCTTTCCCCTGGGGAAGCCAGGCACCACGCTGTGAGAAGCTGGGACTAGAGAATGGGGTGGTGAGACCAGGGGGTAGGCGAGAACCAGGTGCAGAAGCACTGAAGCATCAGACACGTGAGTGAGGACTTCCCCAAAGTCCCAGTCCAGTCTGATCAAAGGTGAGTGCAGTCAAGGGAGCTCCCTTGGTTTATACACGGAGCTCAACTGCCCAGCAGAACCTGGCGTGAATTCCTGAACCACAGCACAGCATTGTTCCTTTACGCTGCTAAGCTTTGGGTTGCTTTGTTGCACCGCAATAGACCTGAGACAACATGATAGTCCAATGCCCGAGACGTCACTTCTCTAACAGCCTCGACCACACAGCCTTTAACTGAGGACCGATACATCTGCGCATTGGCTCCTGGCAGGATTCAAAGTCCTCACTCAGGACTATGTTTACACACAATTTTAACATGTTTGTTCATCTCATATCAAAGTCAAAACCAGTATAAAATTATGCAAACTGGAATAGACTGAATAGATTTTTATAGAACATTATGTTTAATCCTCTCACCTTTAGATGGTGGAACAGAGGCCAAGAGGGGTCAGGTAACTTGTTCAGGTTCACAACACCAGAGGCTGCATTCAAAACAGGAAAAGCCCTGGCCGGTGTGGCTCAGTTGGTTGGGTGTCGTCCCAGGCACTGAGAGGTTGCCAGTTCGATCCCCAGCAGGGGACATGCAGGAGGCAGCCAATTGATGTCTTATGCTCTCACATCAATGTTTCTCTCTCCCTCTCCTTACCTCTCTCTCTAAAATTCAATTTAAAAAATCTTAAAAAAAGCCACCCTGAAAACAGGGTTTCCCTTTACTTTACCTTCCTATATCACCAAAGAGACACGTAATGGGTAGGGAACCAAGGGGCCTTTCGCTACAATGAGGACACTAAAGCTGAGATGGAAAGCTGGTAGGTACAATCTCAAAGACAGGACACACGCCAGTTCCTGCAAGTGAGTTCCAGCGGCCCCACGTGTGCTGTGGGGACTCAGAGGCAGCCCTTTGTCTGAGCCCAGAGCAGCCTGATGCTTGGTATTCATGACTCTGACCCTGAGTCAGGAAGCGAAGGTTAAATTATGTTTCTCATATTCCATTTAAGGAGCTAGGGAAGTGTGTAATGCACTCGCAGAACTCTTCCTATGCAAAATGGTTAAAATAAATATATGATTTGATGTGCAAAGGGATAAGCCTCAGTTATGTGAGAACGCGTTTCCACGGAACAGTCCCTGTCAGACAAATGAGGCATTGCTGTCTTTGCAAAACGCTCAATGTATTCCCAAGTCTTGGCTGGCCCCAAGTTTTCTACGCAATGAAAAATGAGTTTGACTTGTGTCTAGATCCCAGCCTAAGTGCACTCTCTAAAACCTTCCTGGGAATTTTTTAGACAGGTGTCTTCTTTCAAATAGCATAATATTTGGACATTGCATTTTAAATACGTGCAGATAGAAATGATATTCCAAATCTGTGTTTCACTTATAACCAGATGGGTTAACAGTAGGGAGAATCAGACCTTCAAGGAAAAATAGTGGAAATCAAACCTAGCCTCCTCCTTACACTGCTGAGAATTTGGTAGCTATAGGTTGCAGAGTGGACGTCGCAGTATCCAAAATCAGAAATGACTGAGTGTGGTCACATAAGGTCTCCTATCTTGTTTCCATGCAGGGTAACGCCATTTTTCTTTCCAGAAACCTGGGCGTTGGGGGACAATATATACAGACTTCGCCACCTGCAGGCCCGTAAGAATGTGGAACCATGCGCTCGCTGGCGGAGTGCAGCTGCAGGCCTGTTATGTTTCATCTACTCGGTGCCTGGAGACCATCCCAAACTGGTTCCTATACGGAGACCCAGAGGTGGCCTTCCCATCCGAGTCCGCCTCACTGCCTTGTCTTCTGCCTGCTGTTTCATTTATGCGTGGGCCTGCCTCTGGTGGCTTTGGAATTTCTGACGCCAGCTGTAGAACCCTAATTCTTTTTTAGGGCAGGGAGAATAAGGGAACGTTCACTGCCATCTAGGGCAGTGGTCGGCAAACTCATTAGTCAACAGAGCCAAATATCAACAGGACAACGATTGAAATTTCTTTTGAGAGCCAAATTTTTTAAACTTAAACTATATAGGCAGGTGCATTGTTATTAACTTAATTAGGGTACTCCTAAGGCTTAGGAAGAGCCATACTCAAGGAGTCAAAGAGCCGCATGTGGCTCATGAGCCACCGTTTGCTGACCATGGGTCTAGGGTGTTGCAATGTTTTGGGTGTGTGACTTAGCACTCCAAGCCAGGTATGTCAGCAGCAGACCTAGCCCAGGGAGAGCACGTTAGCGATTAGCACCAGACAGGCACTGTTACAGTGAACCCCCATTTCCCTGTATTTGTTGTTTTTTAAATCTTCACCCAAGGAGTGAGGATATTTTTTCCCATTGATTTCAGAGAGAGTGGGAGGGCGTGATGACGGAGGGGGTGAGAGAGAGAGAGAGAGAGAAAGTAAGAGAGTGAGAGAGAGAAACATTGATATGACAGAGACACAAATCGATTAGTTGTCTCCCAACTGGGTGGTGGGGATTGGACCTGCAACCCAGGTATGTGCCCTTGACCAGGAATCGAATCCTCAACCCTCCAGTGTACAGATTGCTGCTCTAACCACAGAACCACACTGGCCAGGACTCCCTGCATTTGTAAAGTGTTCCTGGTCATTGCTCTACATCAGTGATGGCAAACCTATGACATGTGTGTCAGAGGTGACACGTGAACTCATTTTTTTGGTTGATTTTTCTTTGTTAAATATATAAAATAAATATCAAAAATATAAGTCTTTGTTTTACTATGGTTGCAAATATCAGAAAATTTCTATATGTGACACGGCACCAGAGTTAAGTTAGGGTTTTTCAAAATGCTGACACACCGAGCTCAAAAGGTTCGCTGTCACTGCTCTACATGCTAGGTTGCCGTTAGGTGATCTTCTTGTCTGAACCAGTGTGTCTACTGCCCTGCCCTTACTCTCTTATATACTCATGAGGCACATATATTGTGCTCCAACATGCAATCTTTCCTTCCCATACTTTGAGAGGCGTTGCATCATTTCTGGTAAGATGTTTATACAAGATTCACTCTGATAAAACATTGACAGTAAAGCCTTCACTCCAGGAAGATGAGCCCAATGCCCATGAGGGTGGGAGTCACTGGGGACCTACAAGAGGAAATGCCAATCCGAACAAGCAGGACACACGTGCCCACATTCTCTATGATTCCTCAAACACAGAGCATGTTGATCAGAGAATGTGATTAGCCAAGGCACACTGCCAGAGTTTGCAAACATTCTCTGAACGCCTCCTCTGTGCCAGACTAGGGATGATTGTTTCATGTATATTATCTCATTTAACCATCAACAACAACAAAAATCTATTAGCCTGTTATAAAGCTTTTGCATCTTGCTTCTCAGACAGAATGGAATAATCTCGAGAGGCCAGAAGGAACGCTTTCATAGCCTTCATCCATATTCTCTTTATTGTTAGGAAACCGTATTAAGGCAGATGGTTCGAATGCCCGGATTCCGGGTATAGACTCTCCTTCAATCTGGCTGCCTGATTTTAAAACTTCAGCCTGCATAAGAATTACAGTTCAGGGGAATGTGCAATATAGTAACGCACCAAACGAGTCTACTGTACTTTATGGACAGCTTAAGGGATTTTTAATGGTAATTTTGACTATGAGCAATTTTCCAGTTACGAGCTGCTTTTAGAAGTTTACGCCTTGTGAGGTGCAATTCTGCCCTGTGCTATAACTCTCACATTTAGCTTGTGGCGAGGTATATCTTGCTTTGCAGCATTTCAGATGATCATCTCAACACAGAATTCCGCTTGACCAGAGATCCTGCAGTGGTCTACTCACCGACAGCAAGGATAAAGCTTGCACATGGCAGCAGCCAGACTCTCAAGATGGCCCCCACGGTCCCTACCTCCTGGGGTCCGTGCCCTGGTGGGATTCCCTTCCCTAACCAGTGGAATACGGCCAGGGTGATGGGATGTCACTTCCATGATTGGGATTCAGAGGATTGTGACTCCCCATCTTGCAAGACTCCCCACCTCTTTTTGATGAACTAAGGGGTCAGGTTGGGGAACCCCACCTGACAAGGACCTGTGTGGCTTGTCTCGAGGAGCTGAGGGTGGACATCAGTCAACAGCCAGCAGGAAACGGAAGCCCTAGATGTGCAGGGAAATGAATTCTGCCAACAGCACGGGGAAGCTTGAAGGGACTCTTTTTCCAGTTGGGCCTCTTTGGAGGCTGTGGTCCTGGCCCATATTTGGATTACAGCCTGTTGCCCTGCTGACCTGTGCACAGAAACTGTGAAATCATATGCATGTGTTGGCTTCAACGCACACACACATTCATCAGAATTTGGTGACATATCAAGACGACTCCAAGGCCTACCACCTCTGGTCTGGCCTACTTGTGACAGGGAAACTGAGGCCCACAGAGGTAAATGCCTTTTTTCCTGGGCCAGGGGTGCTAGTTCTGCCTCTGTGACCCTCCTCCACAGACCATGTGACTTCTGTTACTCCGTTTCCCTATCTGTGAAAGGAACGGCTGGGCTAGGTCAGTGGTCGGCAAACTGCGGCTCGGCAAACTGTGGCTCGTGAGCCACATGCGGCTCTTTGGCCCCTTGAGTGTGGCTCTTCCACAAAATACTGACTTCTGCGCATGGGCCATGAAGTTTCAATCGCACTGTATGTGCGCGCCCGCACGTGGTATTTTGTGGAAGAGCCACACTCAAGGGGCCAAAGAGCCGCATGTGGCTTATGAGCCGCAGTTTGCCGACCACAGGGCTAGGTGAATCGCTGGGGGAGTTTAGTCTTTACTCAGGTCTTCTCTCTCCTGAGCCCTCAGCTTGTTGCCGGGTATGTTCTTTAGAACAACTTGTTTTAAAGAATTCTAGATGGAGAAAAGAATTCTGTGGTCAAATACAGTTGGGGGAAGCTGAGTTAAACGACATTTCTTAACAGATTTCTCTACTCCCGGACCTCCAGAGCTATTAATTTGCTCATGTCCATTGGGAAGGTCCAATAATGAGACAAAGTCAACAGCATTTTCCAAACGTATTTGATCACGAACTCTCCCACTTCTGTTCCCTGAGTTCTGGGACCAGCATTGCCCTGCACACAAAGGCCACGGTTCCCTTGTACAGATGGAGAGAGGAATCTGAAGAAAGGGGGCCCGATTTCTTTTCATTTTCAAATGACTCTGAGTGACAGGAAGGTTAGTGCACCCGGACCCAACACAAGCACAGGGCTGACCCAGCCTTGCACAGGCCGGACAGACACAGCTGAGGAGCAAGCAATCATAGTATGGTGACCTCACCCTATTGGCGGCACCTTCTCGTGGGAGATGCATGTGAAAGATACAAGAAATATACATTAGGCTAGTTGCTCGGGAAAATAAAATGTTTTCTTTTGATTTCTAAACCACCTTCTCATGAACTCAAAGCTGCCTCCGTAACATTTTTCCAATATGCAACAGTTTCTTCTCCCCTCCCGCTCTCCCTCCCTCCCTCCCTTCCGTCCTTCCCTCCTTCCCCCCTTTTCTCTCTCCTTTCCCTTTCCTTTGCTTTTTTCCGTCTCCTCCCCTTCCTCTCCTTCCTCTGGGGCACTCTCTCCCTCCCTCCCTGCCGTCCTTCCCTCCTTCCCCCCTTTTCTCTCTCCTTTCCCTTTCCTTTGCTTTTTTCCGTCTCCTCCCCTTCCTCTCCTTCCTCTGGGGCACCTGCTCTCTCCTACTTGTTTTCGATGAGAGCTTTGCCGGCCTTGCTCTGGGACCGGAGCGATGGGTGAGGCAGGCGGAGGAGGTACTGTCCGATTCTCACGTCTGAGGCCCACAGCCCAGTGCACGGCGGGACACTCCTCGAAATGCCCGAACAGCGACAGATGGCCGTGCTCTGAAGAAATAACGGGCTGCGAGCCCTCAAGTCAGAGCAGCCATTTCCCAAGACCCCTCAGCTGCCCGGAGAATCCAGGAAAAGCAAGTAGCTGGTATTTTGCTCCATCAGCCCTTTTGGGGGATGGTGATGGGGACATTCTGCTGTCTCACCCATTGGGGGGCGAGCCTCGGTGCTCCTGTCACACACGGGACTGCAGTGGTGTTTGGTCTTTAGCCCCCCGAATTCTCTGTCACTGTTAACATCACACCCTCTGCTCCCACCCCTCTCCGATGCTTCGGGGATGGTGTATAATAAGCCTCCAGGCCGAACCCCGACACCCTCCCGGCTGCTTAAACCCCGTCCTCACGTTGACCCCTGCCCACAGTGCTCTCGAGTTAACCACAGACACGTGGCCTGGCTTTCATAATGGGCTGTTTTCTAAGGGAAACGAAGCCATGTTGAACACCAGCTTGACAAAATAAAGGAGAATAAAATAGACATTATGAATAAAATATGTGGGCAGGAAACTATATAAATGATCTGCAGTTGCTGACACAATAAAGTCTTTCTAACTGCCCTCCAGGCAAAATACATATTTTTCAAACTCGCACGTTCTATACATTTTTTAAAAAAAGGCTCCCCCGGTGACCCCGGGCAGCTCAACGGGCCTGCGACATGGATCATTCCTAAGTGTCACTGGCCTCTTGCTGGTACAACATCAATTTCCCCGAGGCCTCGGCTTAGGCCGGCCGCAAGCGCACACACACATCACCTCCCCGGCACCCTCCCCCCACTTAGCAGCTGACATCAGCTTTCAGCGAGGCAGGATTACGGCAAGTCAGGGCGTCACCTCTGCCCGGGCCGAGGTGAGCTCCGCCAGAGAACGAGGTCCCGAATCAACATTTTACCCCCCTGAACTCGCTCTTTTCAGGTCAAAGGAAAAAGGCAGGAGCTGGAAAGAGGGCTGCGTGCTGAGTTCTGTTTTCCCGGAAACCTCGAGCTACTTTCTTAATGCAGGCCACACAGGCCTGCTGGTACACACGCCTGTTTACTCCCCGCCCAGCCCTGCGGTAACTGTTTGCGGTGAGGTGACCAGGCCCTCTGTGAGGCTCCCGGTGAGGTGACCAGGCCCTCTGCGAGGCTCCCGGTGAGGCGACCAGGCCCTCTGCGAGGCTCCTGGCAAGAGGCGGCTCTGCCCCCGAGGCTGACCGAGCCAGGGAGAGGCCTCTGTGCAGATAAACAGAGTGGGCACTCCTTGGGGTTATTTTCTCTCCCCTCTCCGTCCACTTCTGTCTTTGGAAACAGCTCGTCTTTGGCCTCGGAGGTCTGGGCCCGGAACCAGCAGGGCCCAGATCTAATAGCACAGTTGACTCATTCATGGGGTTTAGAAACTAGAGCTACACCCGGAAGGGGGTGTCTTCTGGGGCCTGGAAATGAGCCATATTTTGATCTGGGGGCGGTTCCATGGGCGGGAATGTATCTGTGTGACCCTTGCCCTTACTATTTATGCACTCAACCGTCCCTAAGATAAACTCAGTTTTTTAAAAAACTGAGAAATTCCTACCTCCAGGCCCGTTGGTAGAGTCTGCTCCCAGCGCTCCTGGCTGCAGCCTGCTAAGGGTTCCCCAGGTGACACTAATGTGCAGCCGGGCTGAGAAGCGTCTGCAGGCAATTAGACACTAAGGGCCTGGGGGCGGGGAGGGGAGCGCAGCCCCTGTGTGTTCGGGTCGGAACAGAGCTGCCAGGACCAGGCTGCTGGCCCCTAACGGACCACCCACGGTCAGCCGCTGCGGTGGGTTCTTGGCCGTAGCTCTAGCCCTCAAAGGGGAGGGGTCAGCTCTTCGGCGTTGCGGCCAGAAAGGAGAAGCATAAGGAAGGACGGAGAGGCAGGGCCTGGAAGGCCGGGAAGAGATTTAGGAATCAGGCTGGCCTGGGGGAGACAGGGGCGTGGCCACAGGCAGCTTTGGGATGGATTCTAGGAGCCCTGCATGCTGACTGTGTTGTCTTGGGGAGGTGTGGGAACCAGCCGGGGTTCCCGGATAGTCAAGGCCAGTGGGAGCACGGAGGCCTTGTTGTCAATACACCAGAATGGCCAAGCGGCTCTGAGCAGGAGCCTAATCGGGGCGCCCAAGGCCAAGATACCGTGAGTGGGTACAAGGACACACGGTGCACCGTGCCCTTCTGTAGCCCGAATGATGGATGTCACTATTGGCAGCTTGCCTCCTTTGTCTCTGAAGTAATACACAGGTTACTGACCAGAGCAGAGGAGAGAGAGAGAGAGAGAGAGAGAGAGAGAGAGAGGGAGAGAAGGTGAGCAGAGGCTAGAGAGAGCGCAGATATGGCTACCGTGTTAAGCAGCCAGTGTGCTGGGCAGGGGAGACAGATATGGCTACGGTGTTAAGCAGCCAGTGTGCTGGGCAGGGGGGACAGGAGAGGCTGCTGAGCTGAGAGCTCAGGAGCCGCTATGATGTGAGGCGGATGGGTCTGGGGCAGCGTGCGGCCGCTCAGATAATAGCTGTGGGTACAGGGACTAATGCTTCTATGTGAGAAAGGCATGTATTCACCAGCGGTGTCCGGCTGCCTGCCTGTATGGACTTTGCTGTGAAGGACTGTCTTGTCTCATGGCTCTGTGGCCACTGGCTGCTGCAATGGAGACTCATTCTTGTACACCCACAACTTCTCATGGCTTCTCCGTCTGCCCCACCACTGAGAATTGGCCGAGTGTCCCTGACACTTGGTGCCAGTGAGTATACTGGGCAGGGTTCATGACGGGACCAGCCCTGGCGTCTTTGGAAATAGTTTAGAAGAATATATGGATTCGGAACAACTCAGAGCAGCAATACTGAGCAGGGCTCCTGCTGGCTCTGGCAGGAGGTCATTGAACCAACTCAGCCTCACTTTCCTCACGTCTTGGCAGGGACTTCTCTGGCTTAGCAGTAACGGCCCTGTGTCCTGGGAAACACCTTCGTCCCAGACGAACCGAGAGGGTTGGCTCTCTCCATGGATGAGTTCAGGGCAACTTCTTGGGGTTGTTGTGAGGATGAGCCATTGTTCTGTAAAATGCTGAGCAAGTAGCATTAGGACCCAGTAAATGATAGCTATTGTTACTGGTAGGTGTGGCATAAGGGAGACTTCTTTTGTTCTGTCACATGGGGTCAGCCCACACAGTGCCTGGCACACAGTAGGCATGCAATAAATATTCATAAAAGAAATGCTCATCTGAGCCACAGATTTCATTATCCAAATTGGAGATCTTCTCCTTCCTTAATTACAAGGGCATGCTTTCAAGCCGTTTAATGACATCTTGTTTTGTAGCCTGCTTAATAAATCTTCGCTGCCAAAGGCAAGTTTCCCGTGTTGGCCAATCATCTAAATATTTAACTGATTTTTTTCTCCCTAAGGCTTCATGCAGACTCTTGGCATTGTGTAGCTGATAAGGAGATAGAGAATGAGAGAGAGAGAGAGAGAGAGAGAGAGAGAGAGAGAGAGAGAGAGAGGTAAGGAATCAGGCACTCCAAATCTATAAATTTTAGCTCTTTCTGCTGTGGCTGATCTGACTGGATAGCTAATTCCAGAGTCATCACCACCCCCATCACTCCTACCACTTCTTTGCTCTTGCTTCCTCTACTGTAGAGGCTGGAAGGGCAAAACGCTCATTTTCTCAGCCTCACTGTCCCCTGTGTGGCCCAGGACACATTCTGGCAAATGAGATGCTCATGGCGTTCTCCCAAGCGGGAGGGGCAGGCCGAGGAAGGGCTTGCTCTTCTGGCAAGAAGAGCTGATGAGGTCACTGGTGCTCCTCCCAGTTTCTTGGTTTGCCTGCAGCTGTGATGCTCGCAGAGCAAGAGTGACCCTAGGACTGTGGGGACAAGCGTGAGGGGCAGGCCACAAGGACCAGAGACCCTACAACGCCTGGGCATCAGAACGCCGGGGGCAGCTCCTGCTATTGACGGCCCAGGAGGGCTGGGTCCTGTGTTCCCTGCAGCCAAACACATTTTTTCCAGGGCACACGCATGATGCCTGGGGAGGAGCCAGACCCTGAGATGAAAAATGCTCAAGGGGAGCTCTTCAAGGCAACCCCTTGTGGCCAACTTAGCACCGAGCAGAAGATCTGGCAGCAGGAGCCTGGGAGGTCAGGAGTGCCTGAAACTTCTCACATGCCCAGCCAGACTCTTCTGTCCAGGGCAGCTCAGGGAACCCCGGGCAGGCACTGCTCTGCCCAGCAAGCTACATGACCACTGTCCCAGCAGACAAGGTAAAGTTATTGAAATTACAAGTGACTGCGGCCTTCTGTGAGGGCAGCATCATCGCACAGCTCCGGCCGCTCCCTTTTCTAACGGAGACGGATGGGGAGCAGCAAAGAGAAGACCCTGGAGGTGGTATCCGCATTTCGAAAAGGCCATTAACAGATCTTTGCTGTGGAAAATCAACTGAGGCCTGGGTTTAGGTTTGGGGTGAGGAATTATGTAGGTCTGCAAAGTTAAGAGGGAGGTTTTTTGTTGTGTTTTGCTCTTTCATGCAGAGAGATGGTGAGGAAGAGAAACAGCATGGTAAGGCTAGCGGGATTTTTCATATGTACTACTTGTACATATGCTACAAGTAGTATAATATTATTATATTTATTATAATATATACACAAAATATATATTCAAGTATAGGGAACTCTAAAACTATTAAATGTTCTGCTCTAATCACCTCCACTTTGTATAAAACCTTATAAGATGCATTGTTTGAGCGATAAACACATAGAGGCTGGGGTGGTTAGGCATTAAAGAGAAAGGGCTGTGCCCACCTTGGAGCAAGTCTGGGGAAGTGATAAAGGAATCACCACATAGAAAAGAATTGCGCAGAAGCAAAAAAATGATAACAAACATTTATTGAGCACCTACTACATCCAAGCCCATTCGAAGTGCTTAATACTTTAACTTATTTAATCCCCACAATAATCCTATGCAGTAGGACCCATTTCCCTCTATTTCAGAGATGGGGAAACTGAGCAACAAGGAGGTTACATATCTTGTCCAAGGTCACACAATAGTTAATTCTAGGCAGTTTGATTCTAGCAGCTATGTTCTTAATCATGACCCCAGAATGCCTCCCTATCAAAGCCAGGAGTGACTAAGAAAAGTAAAGTTTCCAGGAAACTCAGAGAATTTTGAAGAGGGCTCTGGGTTTCAAGATGGTATGGGAGATTGAATGCATCTCAAATGACTGGAAAAATTTCAGTCCCTCGCACACGTTATGTAATAGCTGTCTGAGATACGACACAATCTTCATAGCAGAGGAGCTCGTCTCAGTATTTGTTTAAAGCATTTTCCAGTTTCCCTGCTGAAGAGGGAATCACAGAATAGCTTCCAATGTTGCCTGAAATCAAATGAAGGCTTTTTTAAAATTAAAAAGTGGTGTTTTAAAGGAAATATTTGTCTTCTAAAAAAGGGCTCCTCTAATTAAGCCATTAAGGCTCAAGGAGACAGACCTCATCATTGCTTAAAGGTCATTTAAAATGCAAAGAGAATGCAGAACTCAGCTGGGGCGGAAATCAGTCCATCTCTGTGGGTGTCTAAAGTTTCAAATTTCCTTAAGCTGCACATGCAGTTTTCAAGTATCTAAGTCTTTGGGCTGTTGCCTGTGTTGCCGAAAGAGAAGGAAAATGTTCGCCGTGCCTCGGCTAATCAAAATGCAGGCCCAGGAGCGCCTTTGCATTGCGTGGTGCCACCCTATGCCCACATGAGTAAGCCTATGTGTGAACAAGGGGCAGCTTCTTCGGGTTGTTTTGGGGTTGGAGAGGCCAGGATAGTTTACACAATTTTCTGTTGCATTTTTTGTGCACAGACTTTCACAATAGCCCCAAGGCAGGGACCTCGAGTTTGGGGGGCTGGGGGAGGGCAGTTTTTGGAATGTAAATTGAGGACTTTTAAAAAAAGGTGTGCACAGCTTCTGATAACTGTATATCGAGACTTAACCTGGCCATGACTTGTTCCGGTTCTCCTCTCTGAGCCCTCTCCTCAGCCTCCTCTGCTGGGACCTTTTCCCTTCCCGTCTTTCCAGTTCCTGCAACATGACAAGCACGAGGACTTGATCAGCCTCACTGTTCCTCTGAGAGCTGCCAAGTCCACGTGCATCGAAATGTAACGAAAAAGAAGTCACCCCACATGTCTACCCCTTCTCCTCCTCTGCCACCTCAGACTCCAGCCGTTTCCACACAGAATAGCTTTGTTTTCCTCAAGTTTCTGTGGCGGAATGTGTTTTAAAGGAGAATTTTGCAGCAGGCTTCCGGGTACCCCAGAAGTCAGGGGCAGTAGCGATGGTCTTTTCCTCAATTGGTTGTTGAAACTTTTCCAAAACCAGTTTTCAAGCGGTGGTCTTTTCTTTTTTTAAAATATATTTTTATTGATTTCAGAGAGGAAGGGAGAGGGAGAGATAGGAACATCAATGATGAGAGAGAATCATTGATTGGCTGCCTCCTGCACAACCCCTACTGGGGATCAAGCCCGCAACCTGGGCAGGTGCCCTGACCAGGAATCGAACTGTGACCTCCTGGTTCGTAGGTCCATGCTCAACCACTGAGCCAGGCCTGCCCGGCAAGCTGTGGTCTTTTCAAACACATCTTCTGCACATAAGTCACAAGCAAGAAAGCATTTTCAAGATTAAAAAAAGCAAGAGAGCATTTTCAAGATTAAAAAAATATAGTGCAGGCCTACGTTTGAAAATGATTATCCTATAAGGCATATGGGTTGGAAGGGGACAAGGCCTAGAGCAGAAAGCACTTAAAGGGGTCCCACAACTTCTCATGATGGCCACCGTCAAGTGGAAATGAGCTTCGACTCAGCTACCGACCACCTCTGCCCCGAGGGCGTGGCTTCCAGGCATGACGCGGCTGCGGCTGCTATTTTGAGGAATGAGATAGGGCTCTAGCACAGCAAGAGGTAGATTTTTCTGGGTTCGTTTAAATTTTATGGAAATGAGTATTTATTAGTTTGCATCCACTGAAGCCCGTCTCTAAGATGTGCCTTTCTTAGTCCACAGCTCGCTGCTACTGAAAGCTGGTGTCTATAAAGGATTCATCTCCTACTCCTTCCTTGAGAATATGGAACCGTCTCCGATTAATTGCCAGAGGGACTGACATTCTCCCGCTGCCTAGTCCCAGAGGAGGGCGATGAAGGCTGGAGAAACATGAGAACATCCTCCACGTTCCCACTCAGCACCATGTACCATGGAAAGACAATCACTGCACAGTTTAGGTCACAAAGACAATTTACTTTCAGGAATCGTGTTTGCCACAGGGTGATAGGATGAGGCAGAAAGGAATTCTCTCTCTCTCTCTTTTTGCATTCCCCAAAGAATAATAATGAGTCATTCAGAAGGTTCTAGGAAACCAGAATTCATGAGACTGAAATGGATCTGCGAACTATTTCTGGATTCTCATAGAGAATTCTGCAAGGCTCATCTCTCAGCAAGCCCCGCACAGTTTTCCCCAAAGCTTTGCCAGAAGCCAAGTGCGCGTCTTCTGCAGGTGCTCTCTCCGTCCTTTCAACCCGTCCGGCGTTTACAGATGACAAAAGTGGCTGGAACCTGGCTCTGTCACTCACATCACGCCAATGGCAGGTACTCAGGAACATCGAAACTGGCACAGAGCGTGAGCCAACACACATAAATTACAAACATCGAAAAATTAACCGACACCAATCTGCTCCCCAGCACCATTTGCCAGCGCTAAATCTCTATGGTAACGGAACTCCCGGTGGCCTCCCTGGGTAATCAGCTAGTGAACCCCCCCGCCACCCCTCGCCGACCCCCTTTCCTGTTCAAGGAAAGTTCTCCAAACTGATTTAAATATTATGATATTCTCATCTCTGAGAGCTAAATGGGAGATGTATGCGTGTTGGCTGGGGTGCCTTTTAAAACATATACTTTTCTTCCCTCAAATGGCATTGCCACAAAGGTGAATTTTCTCCTAATAGAAGGTTCCTTTTTAAAAAATCTCAAAGTTGGGGGTTGAAAGTGGCAGTGTGCTTTTAGGGATGATGAGATTAAAGTTGCCTAGCAACTAAGTAATGATAAAAAGGGAAGGGGCACCCATTGAAGAGGGCATTGCTTTTTTTTTTGCAAATGCTTGTCTGTGGTTCCTGAGGTGGTGAGCTTTCTCTTTTACCTCTGGTTCCTGTGGCATCTGGCTGCCGTGTTCTATATGTATAAATAGGCAAGGTTTGATTTGATTGGCAGGATGGGCAGAGACTAACATCAATTGAGATTTACTGCGTCCTGAGAATGTCATTCCCAATTATTAATTTTCCTGGTAAACCAGTAGGAGAGGTATTTTTCAATCCTCATTTTACCAGTTGAAGAAAGACCCAGAGAGGGATAGTGGCCTGCCCAAGGTCACATGGCCATGGGGAAAGACAAACTTTGAACTTTGGTCTTGTTGATATTGAAGCATCTATTCTTTTTGCTGCATCCCATTGTTTTCTTTACTTATTTCTTTTTGTCTTTTAGAAATCACTGTCTACAGTTTCTGCTACCCTTAGAGTTATTTCTCCCACAAAAATAAATACACTACAAAAGGCAGATAAGCGGCCAGTCCTGACCCCTTCGCTCCTCCCTGCCTTCCTCCCGATTCCCACAGGTTTCAGCACTGAGACTCTCAGCAGAACTTGAAACTAGAATGTTTGGCCAGTTAATGACATTGACTGTTGTGCTGAGCTGATTGGGGCTAATTATCATCACTCGCCCACTCACCACAACTATAGGGGCACAGTCAGGTGCCAATCATTTTAAAAGGAAAAGAAGATGGGGGGAAAGAACATGTACCTTTTGTATTAAAGATTGAAAATATTAATTTTCAGAGAGAGAGAGAGGAGAAAAGAAAACACAAACACATCAAATCTTTTGTGGAGAAAATCTCTTCTAGGTGAACATGAAAAGCTGCCTTTCTCTGGAAGCCTGAGCGACTGCCATTAGGACGGGAAATGAAAAGGAACGCGAACAGAACAAGCTGTCCCGAGCGGTTTCACGAGACGCCTGACCTTAAGAGGCGCACGTTGGGATGTAAGTGCTCTGGTGAGGCTGCGGATCCGAATTGGCCCTGATTTGATGGCCCTTGAATACATCCCGAGACTTGCCGCTCGTGATGTTCTCCTTGTCCCTCTCCTGAAGACCACTCCGGCTGAAACTGGCAGCGGGGGATGGCTGGGGCACTGAGCGAGAATCTGAAAATTGCCGTCTCTGTTGTTGGGGGAAATACACACTTTATTCGCAAGTGCCTTTGGCTCGTCTTTGTGTAATCGCTTGGGCACAGCAAATGTTCCTTGGCAGGGAATTAGCTGAACAGCAATGGGGGGTGGGGGTGGGGTGGGGTGGAATAAAGAAGATAAGCCCTGGAAAAATTGTGTTTTATTTGTTTAAATTTTATTTTATTTTACTTTTTAAGATTACGTTTTCAAGGATAAAAATAGTCATTCTCTGATGAACTCTGGGTGATGTCTAGAAGTTGGTGTCCTCTGGTATCTGGGGACTATGCCCAAGTAAGAAATCCCCCATGGTAGTCACCTAATTAAATTCTTAGCTGTTCACCAGCAAATAAGGAAATGCGGCCAAAATTCAAGCTTCGGTGTTGAGAGGTTGCTTGCTGAGTTGTGCCAAAGGCCAATGACTATTTCTTCGTTGGGCTCTGTGCATATCACGCAACCATATTGACTAATTAGTGTTGGGAGGATTGAGGAAGCAAACTTGAGTTGGGCTAGGGTGGAGAATCATTGATTAGACTTAGAATTAAGAACAAAAAAAGGTGACAATATTAACAACAAAATGACAAAAAATTTACAGGAGTTATGCATGAAAATTGTACACATTTTTTAAATGAGAAAAATAAAGAGAAAACCCATTCACCTATTTTATCATAAAATATGTTTTGAGGACTCATATACATAGTATGTATGTGGATATATTTTTATGTGAAATTTATTTATTATAATTATGTGGGACATGAGTCATTATAATTTAAGGGGAAAACAGCAGTTCAAGTTATTTTATGTAAAATTTTGGGAGGATTTGAGAGATCTGATTAGTTATCTGGTAGGCTGCCTCATTTTTTTCTTGACCTTGTTAGTGTGACTATTCCAAACTGTGTTCAAACACTCAGTTCTGTCATCAGTCAGGGTGTGGCTGTTCTCTTGTGGAACAGATGGGGTACAGTAAGCTATCCATCATCCCTAAAGTTGGGGGTTTGCCCAGAAATAAGATGGTTCCCAGGCTCCAAGCTCCCCCGCCTACCCTGGGAGGATGTCACCACGGACTTGCCGGATTGCACAACTAACAGGTGCTGGGAAACTCTATGTCTATTTACAAGCCAAAAACTGACTTCCACACACCCTTTTGGGATAGACAGGCTCACGCCTTGACAGAGGTACTTTATATTTTAGCTGAGACATTCCCAAGAATGAGACAGAAGTAAGTTTTGGATAGTTATCAGCTGTATTACAAATAAATTTGTGTCCAATCTTTTTTTTTTGAAAGAGTTTTCATTGATTTTTAAAGAGAAAGGGAGAAAAATATCGATGTGAGAGAAAGACATTGATCGGCTGCCTCCTGTATGCCCCCTACCAGGGATTGAGCCCACAACCGGGCATGTGCCCTGACCAGGAACTGAACCCACAACCTTTCGGTGCACAGAACAACATTAGTCAATGTGGTTGCGTGAGCCACACTGACCAGGCCATGACCACTCCTTTTTAAGAGCTTAGTTATTTGGCTTAAATAAACAGAGACTAGATCTAAGCTGCCCCTAACTATTGTTCAGCTCCCTCAGTAGCATCTTTCAAAGCGTAGACCAGATGCTGTCATTCCTGGGCTCACCCCAGCCCAGTGCCTTCTCAGCGCCTTCTGATCCGTGGCCTGCAAGCTTCTCTGCCACAGGTTTCCACCCAGCTCTCCAGCCTCACCCTCCCCAGTCTCCGTTTCTCACACAAGCCAAGTCCTTTCTTGCATCAGTGACTTGCTTTTGCCCTTGCCTGTAACATTCCTTCCCCGGATCCCCACCGCCAGTCTCAGAAAAAGGTCACCTCTTCAGAGTGGGCTTCCCTGATGACCCTGTCAAAAAAGTCCACTCACCTGACTCACACCCCAACCCACGCCACTTGCGTTCTCTGTGCCAGCGTCATGCCTGATACCTTCATAGCGCCACTCTGGACGTAACTTTGTGTGCTTGTGTTTGCTGTTGTCTGACTTTTCCTCTAGAAGGTAAGAGCTACTCGGGCTTCCACGCACAGCAGAGCACCTGGCATGTGGTGGGTCCTCAATAAATATCTGTCTAAACGAATGTATGAATGCTCCTGTGAGTAGAAGGAAAAGGGTGAGGTTACAGATTTGGGGCTGGAAGGACACCTCCACGGAAGAGGTTGGAGAAACAGAGCCAGAGCCCCTGTCTGGCTACATTATGCCTCCTGCTTGCCTGCCTTGGAAGGAGGGAACACTTAGCTTCAACCTTGTGTATAATTTCATAGCCAATCCTTTGATATACGTAGGAGGCTATTATATTCTACAGTAGAGGATCCAGGGTTGAGGGTTATTCAAATAGGTCCCAAGATCATTACAGACAACATATATTTGGTGTTTTCAGTATGTCAGACATGGTTTTAATGATAACATTTAATCTTCACAACAGCCTTAGGAAGTCTTGATACTAATACTGTCTCCATTCAACAGGCTAGTAAACTGGGGCTTGGACAAGTTACATCCTTCCCAAGGCCACACAGTTCAGAAGTGATGGCACCTGGATTCAAACTAACTTATTCCAAATGCTACTTAATTTTTTTTTATTGATTTCAGAGAGGAAGGGAGAGGAAGAAAGAGATAGAAACATCAATGATAAGAGAGAATCATTGATTGCCTGCCTCCTGCATGTCCCCTACTGGGGATTGAGCCCACAACCTGGGCATGTGCCCTGACTGGGAATTGAACCATTACCTCCTGGTTAATATTCAACCACCGAGTGACACCAGCCGGGGACCAAATACTACCTCTTGACAATGACTTGCCCAGGTAATACAGTGGTTGATAGATTAGAAATCATATCAGGTCTGTATGTTTTCTCTCATTGGATTAATGTTTCTGAGTTTGAAGCTTTATCACATAGTGCATTTATGTCCTCACTTCATTCCTCTTGTTATTACCTAAAGTCTACAAAAGTCCTCTGTAGTGGAAAGAGATGATAAGAAGATGATAACACTTGAGGTAAGGTGATAGATATAAACTGCTGATGTGGCCAAGTCATTAGGGGTCATGAGAAAGGGTGTTAGGGAGGGTGGATGTAAATATCGTGTGCTTTTCTGTGTTTCGGAATTATCTTGGCATGAATGGGTTGGGAACAGACCCCTGGATTTGCTTTGAGCAAATCATTTCCCTCTTATGCTTCATTTTTCTTATCTGTGCAGTAAGCAGACTCTGTGTCCATTTTGGGGTGGGGACCCTGGACCTGCAGAAATAAGTTCCCAAACTTGGTTTTATCTCAGTGCTTTTCTTTGGCGAAAATAGCCAAAACTTGCATGAGAAAGTTGAGTGACTATGCAAAACTTTCAATTGCCTTGAAAAGGGAAAAGATAAGATTGTATTTCTGGGTTTGTATCACTCAAACCTTAACCTTGGACCAAGAATATAAGGGAGTTTCTAGGACGATGGCTTTGACCTCAGACCAAGGAAGAACAGAACAAACTCGAGTTATGACAGAGGAAAAAGATATTTCAGAGCCTGTGTTTTCAAGATAGAGGGTGCGGGAGGGAAAGGACCGGAGAGGAGACACCCCAGAAAGAGCCAGGCAGCTGGCGGGCAGCTTTGAACAGCAGCACTCTTACCCATCCTGGTGTGCCGATTGCTGTGGGACATAGCATAGTGCTTAATTACAAGGAGTTTAATTTTTAAATATGGGAAATGGCAGACATATCATATGCTATGGGGTAGTTTGTAGTCTTTTAAAAGTAAAACTTTACAGCAACTAAACTACATGATCACACTCTTCTGTTAATACCCACTGACGTCTGATCTTCTTGAGTCAGGAGGTGGGCTGCTCAGCATGGGGAAGCCTGGAGCCGATCTCAGACTCCTCCAGGAGACATCAGTCTCTGGGCTTCAGAGGAAACGTGAACCCAGACCTAGATCTGAGAAACTCGTGATGAAAACATACCATTTGAGCAAACCTGGAGAAGGGACATCTGGAGAACAAGAGAGAAACAGTCCTGAAGAGGAGTTAATCCCATCCCACTCACCCAGAACCTCGTGCAGTCCTCACAGAACTGGGGGCGAGGGACCCATCAGGCCCGCCTTTGCCCACGGGGGTAGGATGTGCAAGAGGCCTTCAGGAGGTACATCGACTGGGCAATAAAAAAGCGAAGAATGGCTCTGTTTTATATTTCCTTGTCACCCCCACGAAGAAAGTCTCAGTTCAAGTGTCAAGTTCAAAGATTTAACCTCCTTAACACTTCCTAACTTCTGTCACAACAGAGAGAGCAGATCATAGATTCAAGACTCAGGCAGGCAGCAGGGTATGGCAGATGGACAACCTTAGCTGCTACTTTACCCATGTCTGTCTGTCTGTCTATCTGTCTATCTATCTATCTATCTATCTATCTATCTATCTATCTATCTATCATCTATTACCTATCTACTATTATCTATCTATCTATCTATCTATCTATCTATCTATCTATCTATCTACCTACCTACCAATCATTAAAGCATTTCTATTTGTAAATGGAAGGTGTGGGGATAAAAGCAAAACCCGATGACTAAGCAGAAAAGTGCTGAATGGGGAGCAAAGTGATGTCCCCAATATCGTCTTCTCTGAGATCACAGGCAGGGCTGAGCAAAGAACCTAGCAAACCCAGGAGAACGCCCCCTGGGAGCCTCAGTGGCTGTGACTGGTGTCTGAATGCTGCCACGTAGCGCTGGTGAGGAAGGCCCTGTACTGCCTTCACCTTTAAGACACGATGGGAATCCTGCTTTTCAAAGAGAAAGCTGAGAAATAAGAACGAAAACAGGGATAACTGAAGATTCCTCTAACAAAAAGGATTAGAGGATTGAGGGGTGAAAGATCAAAAAGACTTAAAGCAAAATGACTCTCAGAACCTCTTGATGGACTGAATTTTGTGCTGAGCTGGTGGGTTTCCAGGCCCCGCAATGAAACGGCTTCTAAATGAGAAATAGGACAGGAGCCGAGGAGAGCTGGGAGCTTAGGAAAAATGGTGACGGAGGAACCAAAGTATATGCCTCGGTCATATACTGTTCATTCTCTGGGTTCTGACTTGACTTTAACAAAATACTCTTTTCTTTTAATGGGGTGGAGTGTGTGTGTGTGGGGGGGAGAAACATCGATGTGAGAGAGACACATCAATTGGTTGCCTCCCAGCTGGGCCCGGGGATTGAACCTACAACTGAGGTATGTGACCTTGACCAGGAATCGAACCCATGATCACTGAGCCAAACCGGCCAGGGCAAAATACTCTTTTTCTTAATAAACTTGTAACTTTGCAAAGCAGCTGGTGTAGATTATTTCACTTGATCTTTACAGTAACCTGTGAAAGTGGCAGGGAAGTGTTTTATTACATTTAAGATAATGAAATTGAGGCACAAAGCATTAGGGTGCCACCTACCAGGATCCCAGCTAGGAATAGTGACATTCAGTGAAAGCCTACCACAGTGCTCGACACAGTGATGAGAGTCCTGAATCCTTCCAACCGCCTTGGGGGGAAGTGCCTGCCTTCGCCTGTCTCAGTGGCCGGAGAGAGTAGGTGACTGGCCTACACACGAGTGTGCAAGAGGCAGCTGGTCCCGGTCTCCAGAGCTCGGGAGAGACCTCTGTGCACATCTTCTCAGCGGGAGGGCTTACACTGCAGAAACCAGTCACTGCTGCAGATCGGGGCTTGATTTCTCTGGAGAGCCAGTCGTTAAACATTTAGCAGACATCACTGGGCACATACCCGGTGACTGGCAGAGTCGGATCCAGAACCAGGGGGTCCAGTTCCAGACTCACCCCGAACACCTCTCAGTAATGTCCGCTCACTCTGAACGACACCCCGACCGGTCAGCCTCCTGTTTTCCGAAGTCTACCCCAGAATTCTCATTTATTAATTTATGTGGGAAAAATATAAAAATGCCACAGAGATGGTGGTAAAATGAGGAGAGCATATCCTAGCTGAAGGGAATGTTTCTTTGCTCCAACTGATCCCATGTGAGAAAGCGGGGCCACCATGGACCATTTTTCCAATTTTTTAAAGAGAAGCTGAAAATCTGAAATTTTAAGTACATTTCTCTGATTTTTAAACTTTGGCAACTAATCCTCAAAAAAAAAAAAAAAAGCTGCACCTCACTCTCAGGCCATCTGTAACTCCTCGTGTAATTTCTAGACGATACAAATGAAAGTTATAATTGAAAAATAGCAATGTAGAAATTGCTTAGATTTCATCGTCTTTGGATTCCCTGATTGTAATGAATGGTCTTTGTCACCCATTGCAAAATTTTCAATTTTCAGTGATTCTTTGATCATGCCGTTATTCCTCTGGTGACTAGTTGCTCTGGTTAGTAGACACTGCTTTGTTCCAGCTCCCCAGCTATCGCACGGGTTCCTCCTCCAATTTATTCAGGTCTCAGTTCAGATGTCCCTTCCTCGGACAAGCCTCCCTCCACAATCTAAAGTTAGCCTCCCCTCCTGTTGCTCTCCCTTTCCTTTTCTTATCATTCATCAGCATCCGACATACAGTAGTCCCCCTTTATCTTTGGGGATATGTTCCAAGACCCCTACCACATGCTAGAAAATGTGGATAGTTCTGAACCCTATATATATACTATATATTTTTTCCTATACACTCATATCTATGATCAAGTTTCATTTATAAATGAGGCACAAAAAGAGAATAGTAACAATAACTAATAACAAAATAAAGGAATTCTAATATACTAGAATAAAAGTTAAATGAATATGGTCTCTCTCAAATATCCTATTGTCCTCATTTCCTTCTTGTGATGACGTGAGGATACAATGCCTATGTGAAGAGGGGAAGTGAGGTGAGTGACATAGTGCTGTAGTGCTGGGCTCCTAGTGGCCTCCTGACAACACCTCGGAAGGAGGACCATCTGCGTCAGGTGAGCCTGGTCGTGAACCATGACGATGCTGATGTTTGGATGCCAGGAGCGGATGATGTTTGGGGAAATTTAATATTTTCAGACAGCAGCTCACTTTGAGTAACTGAAACTATGGAAAGCAAAACCATGATAAAGGGGGCCTAGTGTATCATATATTTATTTGTTCATGATCTGTCTTCCTTGACTAGAATGTCAACTTCTAGAAAGTAGGGACATTGTCTCTGTTTTGTTTGATGCTGGATTTCCATAATCTGCTACAGTGCCTGGCAACAGGAGACACATGATGAATATGTTGAATGAATTAATGCTGATAATGTTGATCACTGTTGATGAGATACCAATACTACTCATTCCCTAAGACTTTGGTGTGGGTGGTGGTGGTGGAGAAAACCCATGGGTTATAAGAAAAAAAGGTTTCTGTTAACAGAAATCTTAACATCAATATAAGTCCAGACCTTATTGACTAGTAGCTGGCTTTTGACATTGGGAAAAATCACCAATCTGTCTGAAGCCAGCTTTTCCCATCATCTTTAAGACTAACAGTTACCTGTGGGCCGCCTCCTGGTAATGGTGGAGAATTATCTACATACCTTTAAGACTAACAGTTACGCCTCCTGGTAATGGTGGAGAATTATCTACATAGAAGTGGTCTTGAGGGGAAAAAAAATAAAAATGGCCCTGACAAGAAGGGAGAAGATTTGAAGGATCTTTTCATAGACTAAAAGATTTTCCATGTTGAAATACTCATGGAGGGAAAAAAGACTCAAAGTTTCAAGTTGAGTGGTTCAGGTAAAATGAGAAGAAATACTCACTGAATAAATGATTTCTACTTTTATCGACCATGAATTTTGTTTGTTGTCAAAGTGACATTAGCACATAGAAATAGTTTGAAAAGGGAAAGAAATCCAAAATGCCACCACCCTGGCACCGTTACTCTGGAGTAGTTTTTAAGCTTCTTGCCAACCTTAGTCTGGAAGCAAGTTTACTAACCTTTCAGAGAATCAAACAACACTTCATCCTCTGGGGATAGTCAACAGATAGTACCAGCTGCTCGCGCAGTGAGACGTACTGGGCTCAGCTTCATTTTTCTGAATCCATGATGGCTCGTGGGGTACACATGCTACATATATTCTACTTGTATTGCTCTTACCCTTCATCTCAACATCTGAACTATCATTCTTCGAAAGTAAGTCAGTACACATGTGTAATGTCCCCTTACCCGACATTGTGGGCCAGACCTGGAGTTCTGTTCTGATAAATGGTGTGCGTGCTGGTGGAGGTCAAGGTCGAGAGAGAAAGACCAGGAAGAGAATGCATCATTGAGAGTAGATAGTTAAAATGGACAAGTAGCAGAGTGCCATGCAACTTTTCAGTAAATATAAGCGCTTATCATGATTATGCCTCTTTTGGCCTGAGTGTGCCAATAAGTGCTGGTTAATGATGTAAAGAAAGAACTTGTTCTTACCTACAAGGCTGAGTGTCCCCTGTGAGTGCCTGGCTCACCTCGTGACGTCATGCCCAGGCCCTGAAAGTGTGCATCTGCTTCTTGGCCTGTCCCCTATGTCATGACTTCCTGGAGGGAGGGATGGTGTGTGGTCTTATCAGCGTCCTCAGTGCCCAGCCTTGGATCTGGCCCCCATCATCAGTTTAGAGGGGTTCCTTATCTGAACAAACTTGTGGAAGACAAGGGGCCCTCAGGGCACACGTCTGAGGGAAGCCGGCTACGTCCACCCTTTGACAAAGAAAATAGGAAGGACACTTCCATTCAACATATGAGTGGACTTTCACATCCGGAGCCAGGAAAACCCCCTGAAAGTATCTCCAGGGAGGATGGTAGGAGCCCTGAGAGCCCTTTCTCTCATCCTGAGCTCTCTCTTTTTCCTGGTTTCACACGGTCCTCTCCGCATGCCGGTCCCGGCGGCTCTGAATGTAGTCTCGTGCTTGCCTCCCAGGGCCGCGTGACAGAATTCCCTTTTAATTAGCACGTTCATAACAACAACAATAATTCTAATCATTAACAAGCCGCTCACCCCACTTAGGAACAAACACGAATGGCAAGAAGTCAATGCTCATTCTACAACACATGTAAACAAGAACCCAGGAAGGCCGGGCACGGTAACCACTGGGTGTCCTTAATGGCAAAGAACGTTCTCTGCTGAGCGTGGGAAGTAACTGCTACTACGCACCACCCCTATGGCTCCACTTAAGCTTTTCTTAATGGAAATCAATGGATCAGCCTGTAGTGACTTAAAAATGTTTCTCCCCAATCTATAGATGACACAAGGGCAGGGATCATGTCAACGGGGCCCCCTGAGTCTGTGGTGGTCTCTGCACATAGCAGGTGTCCACCGCATCTGTGCTGGCTGAGGAATTAATCAGATCTCCAGGGGGTGCCGGCGGATCTGGGAAAGGGGAGAGGCCTGATGTCCAGAGCACTGCTTCCCAGAGGGAGCAGGGCCCCAGCACCGCGGCTCAGACACCGAACTGGCCCCGTGTTGGGACCACGAGGTCTGAGTATTCGTTCCAGGATTTCTAAATTAGATTTTCATTCTGATAAACATTATCCAGTCAGATCCTGGGTCTTTGGGTGACGACGTCCTCACGGACGACGGATGCACAGAATTAATGTCCGCACTGGTGTTCATTCTTGTGAGCGAGTGGGTGCCCAGTGATGGGCCAAGGGCACCCCTGGCTTTTTAATAGCGTGTCCCATTTCCTCAGCCCCCATGTTGGGGACACAGTTGCAGCTCCATCTCCCCCACTCAGCAGGGTGACACCCCTAAGTCTGGGCGATGCCCGGGCCAGCATCTGTCGCCCTGGCCTGTGACTTGGCTGAGCAGCGTCAGGATCTGGAGCCAGGATGGCGTTTCTGCCTGGCCCTCCTGACGGACCGGGATGTCTCCGATCATTTCCTCCGCCGCCTTTCATATCACTGAACTGAGCCGATCAGTCCTGTCAAGAGCGAGGGCCCGGATGAAAGGCCAGTGCATTAAGACAGAGCGTAATTGCCAGCCTCTGAGATCCTGACATTAATCGTTTTCCTGAAAGAAGACAGTTCAGCTCCCCTTGCTCTCTGCCTCTCTTTTATTACCAGCACACAGGGATGGGGCGGGGGGGACGTTAGGGGAAAAATCCCCACCAACAACAAGGTTTGCTAATTAAAAGTAATAGGCTTTCCTTCTTTTTTTTTTTTGGCAATTTGATAACACAAAACACTTACGTGGGGCCCACAGGGGGAACAAACTGAGACAGATAAAAAATGTTTTGTGTTCATTGAAGCACAGCTATGTTAATGCGTATTATCCCATTAATGTGCATCAACATCGGAATCGGCTCACCAATGCAAGCAAGAAGCACACACTTATCATCATTTGATAACATGTTTAATGACAGATTGACGGGAGATTTGCAAATGTGAACTGGCATCAGTGTTGCTAACTTCAGCTTCTGCCGCCGCCTCTGCTATGCCAGCATATTTATGTGCATAATTTGATTTCTCAGCCACACTGTTAGTACATTTTTAATATTAACTATGCACGAACAGACAGCCGAACTTAAGTTGCACTGATGGTTGGAGTTCATTAGATTGAAAAAGATGGGCGCGCGCGACTAAGATGGAGGTGGCAGTCCAACACCCGAGAGCAACCCTTAACAGACACACGCGTTCTCGACAAGCCACGTTACACGCTTCATGTTGTTGGAGGTGGAAAAGCTCTGGAGAGTGAAGGAAGAAGTGAAAGAAGAGGAGGCGGAGGAGGGGGAACTAGAGGAGGAAGAGGAGGAGGAAGGGGAGAGAGATGCAGGGGAGGAGGAGGAGTTGGGGGAGGAAGGAAGCCCCTGCCCTGGGCATGCAGCTATGAACCTGACACAGAGTCCAGGTGATTTCTAGACACATTTGCTTTCTTTCCATCGCCTCCTTTCACCCCAACTCATCAGGACTCCACACCCAGGCGCCCTTGGCTGTGCATGGAGCAGGTGACCATTAAAGGCTATTCATTCTTCATGAACCCAGGTCAAGGGCAGCTGCTCATGAAAACCTTCCCTATGGGAATGGGGCCAATCCTGCCTCTTTCGGGGAGGCGCACTGACCTGTGACTGAATGTTGCCCCGTCACATAACCCTGTGTGACCACGCGTGATGTATGTCACCTTGCTACATCCCCATTTCTTCATCTGTAAAATGGGCACAAGAATATCCCTGTGCTTTATTGTGGCTAAAGCTCACATAACCTAAAAAAAGAGAAGTGCTAACTAAGCCCAGCGCTTGGCAGATGGCAAGTCAAGCCCTGAATATATATTCATTGTTACTGTGCTATGTCTGCCTCGTTTTTTGGTAATCAGAAGAATCTGAAAGGCTGCTTTTCAGGCCTAGGATCAAGCGGATTTGGGGTTGGATCAGTTTCTGTGAATTTCGGGTACTTGTGTAAAATGGGGTCAATCCCAGGGACACCTCTGGTGGGATAGCAGGAAGGAGAGTGACATGACATAGCTAAAGGGTTTAAAGCAGAGCTGGGACCCTGTCATGTCAGCCTTCATGCGTGTTAGCTCTTATTTCCTCGGGGTTCAGGACAGGGTGCGCTGAGGTGGGTCTGGAAGATGCACACTCAACTTCTGGTTCTGTCCCTTCCCCATTGTATGAGAATGGGCCACTTCCTCAACTTTCTAAAGGCTCAGTCTTTCCCCTCTACCAGGTAGGGCTCCATGATGACACCTGCTATGAAGGATTTGAGACGCTGTAAGGAGAGAACATGCTTGCATAACTCCGGCTGTCGTAGTCATTGGAGTTTGTGTCTCCAGGGCTTCGAGGGAGCCTGGCACATAGTAGGTGCTGAAGAAATGTTTGTTGATTGAACAAGTGAGATCACTATGGCTATTAGGCAAGAATCCCGGGAAAGATTTGTCCAGGGAAGAAGGCTAAAGGCCTGCAGGTGTTAGTTGCTGATCTGAGAGTGAGGATGAGTCCCTGCAGAGCCTCATCATGACAGTAGGCAAATGACATGAATCACGTGCCTCGGCACAGAGAGGGAGAGAGGGATAGAAACATCAATGATGAGAGAGAACCATTGGTTGACTGCCTCCTGCATGCCCCACACTGGGGATGAGCCCGCAACCCAGGCATGTGCCCTGACTGGGAATCAAACCATGACCTCCTGGTTCATAGGTCGATGCTCAACCCTGAGCCATGCAGGTCAGGTGTACTTATTCCTTTTACTCTCCTATCTGAAAGGTGCATGTAGAAAATGTATGGTCTCGAGTGTTAGAATTGCGCTCATCCTCAGCAGGTTGCAAAACCTTTCTGAGCTGCAGCCTGCAAATAGGAATTGTTCATTTTTTATTGTACAGCCCCTGTCTGCCCTCCAGGGGCTTATAGTCAAATCTCAGTTTCTGCTATGAAATCAGGATAATAAGAAATCTACTAAAAGACCGTGGTGAGGATTAAAAGAGAAAAAGACAAGGAAACTCCTAGCACAGTGCACACAGTAGGTACTCAATCAATGCCAGTTCCCTCTCTTTCGTTGAATTGGTGTGCATGGAAGCCTGGTTACCTGCGTCCCTGCTCACTTTCAAATGCCTGGACCATGTATACTTACACTAGTTTGGTTACAACTTAGATTAATATTTTATTAGTAACAATGAGGTGAAAGGCAACTCTTGTTTTGACACTTTTTTTTTGGACAGAAGAATATGATATATTTTAACTTCAGCTCTGAGAGGTAAATAGAGACCATATCTTCATTCACAAATTTACCTTTGGGGAAACAGGCATTTTTTCACAAAGGTGGAGAGCTAGGCCACAGTGAAACCCACCTGAAGGGGGCGCTGAAGAGATGACTCTGGCTTCCCTATGCTCATCCTTATGCCCTGCTCCTGGCTTCAGTCTGTTTTTCTTGTTAACAGATGTGCATGGAACTAAGTCTTCCACGGACAGCCCATAGCTCCTGGAGCCGCTTTGCCTGAATGTGCCCCATGCCCGAAAGCCTATGCCCCCTGGGCCAGCCCTTCATCAATGACTAGCACCGGAGCCCAGCCCTCACCTCCAGACGAACACCCAGAGCTCCCCAAGGGATCCGGCTAAGGCTGGGCCTTGTTGGAGTTCACTCCCTGCCTGGGTTTCTCCTCTTCCTCCTGCTTCTCCCCTCTCTTACTGGTTTCTCCTGGGAGCACATTCCTAAGAAACCACTTGCCAGGAATCCTGATGTCAGGGTCTGCTTCAGGGACTCTTCCCTGAGACACTGTCTGTCCTACTGGATCAGGGCTGGCAAAATGCAGCCCAAGGGCCAGATCCGGCCCGCCAACTGTCTTCGTAAATAAAGTTTTATTGGAACGCAGCCACACCCACTCCTTCAAGTATCAGCTATGGCTGCTTCGGTGGTGGAATGGCAGGGCCGGTACTTGCAATAGACACTGCATGGCCTGCAGAGCGCCCAGTATTTACTACCCGGTCCTGTGACAGAGCAAGTTTGTGACCCCCTGTGCTAGACACTGCCTTGAGCATGCCCAGTGTTTCCTCGCCTCCGGGACATGGCATGTGCTGTCCTTCTGCCTGGAGCTCTCATTCTCTGACTTGGTGGATGCTCAGGTGCTTTTCATTTTTCAGACCTCAGCGAATAAGTCACACCCCCAGAAAGGCCTTTCTGCCCACCATCTCCAGTAGTCCCCCCTCTCCCACCCCATCGCCCTGTATTCTTAGCACTTATAGCACTGAAATGATTGTGTTCCTCTCTGGGCTGCTGTCCCCACCACTGTGACTAACCAGCACATCAACTCCACGAGGGGCAGAGTGCTCTGTCTTGCTCGTTCCTGGATTCCAGTGCCTGTGCAGAGTATGTGTTCAAAAACACTGCTGAATTATGCTAAGTGAAATAAGCCAGTCAGAGAGAGATAAATACCACATGATCTCACTTGTTTGTGGAATATAGAAAACAACATAGACTGATGAACAGGGACAGATCCATAAACAGAGAAACATCTATCAGACTATCAGTCCCCAGAGGGAAAGTAGGGGAGGGTGGGGGTAAGGGGAAGAGATCAACCAAAGGACTTGTATGCATGCATATAAGCCAAACCAATGGACACGGACAACAGAGGGATGAGAACATGAGTGGGGTGGGGTGGGGGGTTGGGAATTAATGGGGGGGATGAGGACACATTTGTAATACCTTAACCAATAAGGAAATTAAAAAAAACCCACACAAACAAAAAACAAAAACACTGCTGACTGGACGATGAGGAAGACTGAGAATGCCGCACTGGCTGCTTTCATTCTAGTTGGACTAGGAATGGGGACCTTCATTTAAATGGTGCTGAGGAATTCGAGCCTCATTTTGAATCCTTATTCCCAAGCCCCTGGGAACATATTTTATGTTCAAGTCCCATTAGTGTCCAGACATTTATTACCTCTGGTATTAATTTGCTTGTTTTCCACTTTATATAACAGGAGGTCACTTTTTGTTATAAGCTGTAATTTTTGAATTTTACGATGTAAATTGACCTGCTTCAGGAACTTAGCTATAAAAAGTCTTGCTGTCAAGGAGTCAAGAAAAAGTTATGCTGTGTTAATGGTTTTAATTAATGCATTAATTTCACAAAGTTTTTTTTGAGGGCGTAATATGTGCAGGGTCCATGTCTGAGGTCTTTAAGGAACTTCCTGTGAAGGAAAGACAGGCACATTCACACGCGTGCATCTGAGATCCATCCTGAGGAGCAGCCAGAGTCGTCTTTAGAAATGCCAATTGGGTCATGCCCTTCTCTTACTCAAAACCCGCTAATGAACTCAGAATAATCCAGAGTCGTCACCATGGCCTGCACAAGTGGGTCTGCGCTAGGTATTCAAAATGATTTCACCCTGAGCTCACAGAGTTCCAACAATCTTGCTTTTCTTTCAGTTTCCCCTAAAACTCCATTCTTACTTGCCACAGGGTCTTTGCACTGCTGTTCCTGTCTGAAATCCTCTTCTCACTCACTTCAGAATGGGTTCCCTCAATCCTTCATGTCTCAGCTGTCACCTCTCAAAATAAATGAGCACCACTCTACAGGCCCTTAGTACTTTATTTCCTTCATGGGATCCAAAATGACCATGTTTATGAATTTGTTTTCTAGTTTCCTGTCTTTCTCCTCCTAGGAGATCTGTGAAGGAAAGGAAAATGCCATTCTGTGTACTGCTATATCCTGAGAGCCTAACACAGTGCCAGACACAAGAAAATGCACAAATAAGTAACATAATACCAGGTAGTTAGAAATCTAATAAAGGAAGTAAAATAGGGTGATGAGAAAGACACATGTAAGAGGGCATTATGGCTTTAGGTCAGGGCTTGGCAAACTATAGCCCCTGGATAAAATCTGGCCCACTACTGATTTTTTTTTTCAGGGCCCACAAACAAAGAATGGTTTTTACCTTTTTAAATGGCTGGAAAAAAAGAAAAAAAGAGAAAGAATATTTTATGACACATAAAAATAATATAAAATTTAAATTTCAGTGTCCATCAATAAAGTTTTATTGGAACATAGCCACGTCCACTCTTTTATATATCACCAGTGACTGCTTTTATGCCACAATGGCAGATTAAGTAGTTGTGACAGAGGCTGTGTGGACACAACTGTGAAAATATTTATTATTTGGCCGTTTATAAAAAATGCTTGATGATTCCTTAGATTTTCAGGAAAGAGTCTTTAAAGAAAGTGATGTTTAACTTGAGATTTAAATGATGAGAGTGGTTAATAGAAGGATAAGAAAGACTGTGTTTAAAGTCCCTGAGGTAGAATAAACACTCATGGAATGATAGCTCTTTTCCTTATGGAATGAACTTTGAGTTATGACTTTGAATCTGGCATATCTGTGCTGGGCAAACTGGCACAGAGTTGTAAGTAGAGATGAGAATGTCTAACAGTGGCTACTTCACCAGTCCTTGCAAGAGGCAGGGTGTGCTTCCATCACCTAACTGTGGTGCAAGCAGAAGTGGAAGGCTGACACGGGAGAAGCATTATGGAGGTCCAGTCAAGAAAAATTAGAGATGAAATGGAGAGTGGTGGGAGGCATGGGAGAGAGGAGGATTCATAGATCCTAGGAGAAGAGTGGGGACACTCACTGTCATTTCAGAATAAAAAAAAGGAGCAGATGTCAGAAGAGTGAAAAGGTGGTCTAGATAAAGACTGAACAAGATGAGTTGGGTTTAGGTTCTTTCCTCTTCCTCCCAATGCTGATATCACAACCCCTCTGGGCAGGCCCATGTCAGCCACATTGTAAAGTGCTGACTCAACCTCACTGCTTCCAGGAGTGTGTGTCTGACCCAGGCCGAGGAGGCCAACCATCCTCCCAGCCACAGGCATTGCTTCCAGAGTATGTGATTCCACAGGCCAACTAAACTCATCTCCATATTTGATTGGCACCCTTGAGAGACAGACTCCTATGCTGGGAGGATAAATTCCTGGGTCTGGTCCAGGAGATCTACCATTTGCCTGAAAATGAAGACAACACAGAGGAAACCTGAGCTGAAAGACAGGGAAAGACCAAGTTCTGATGATATACAGGCTTGGAAACTAGGGCTCATCTGGGTGTGAAACCAACTCTACCCTTGGATGAGCCGATGAATTCCGTTTTGCTAAATTAAGTTCGAGTTGGTTTGCAGTCAATTATAAACAAGAGGTTTTGATAAACACAGTTTAGAGTTCACATGCTGAACAGCTTTAACTATTGCTTCCAAAAGAATTTTATGACCCATCTTTTCAGAGTCAAGGTATCAAGCTAAGTCAAGACGAGGACCTGTTCCCTTGATGGCCAATCAAGGCTCTTCAGATAGGAGACTTCCCGATACAATAGAAACACCTGAGCCGGTATCGCCTATTCCTTAGTGGTCTCAGCGGAGCCATGCAAACTTCCAGGCCACCCCCTACTCTCCGAGATTCTGGTCCTTTCCTCTTGTTGCCTCTGCTCTTGAGCTCCACACAGACAGAGTGTCAGGTCGAAGGCTCAATAAAAGCTAATAAGAGTGAACTTTTTAGACTTCTTACCACAGGCCAGCTACTGTGATTAAAGCAGTGGTTCCCTGGGCCAGCATCCTCTTATCATCTGGGAACTTGTGAGAAATTCACAATCTATGGTTCCGCCCACGATCTACTGAATCTGACACGCTGGGATGTGGCTCAGTCATCTGGGTTTTAACAAGCCCTGCAGATGATCCGATACACACTCAAGTTTGAGAACCATCGACTTAAAGCATCACCTGGATGATTTATTTTCATCAACCCCTGAGGCAGGACAGTTATCCTAGTCCTATAGAGGAGGACATTGCGTCTTAGAGAGGTTCAGACATCTGCTTTACTACTAGTGAATACCACACTGGGATTCAAACCCAGGCAGCTGGACCCCAGACCTCCCTGTACTTTCCAGCCAGGGTGGGCATAGCCACCCCAAACTTGTGTTCCCACGCCCAGTGCCCGGCTCATGTTCCAGTGGGCTGGCGGCGATGCTGCCTCAGCTCCACAGATCCTCATGCCTTTCCGCGGATTCCTACTGAGCCTTACTCCACATCTGTCAACCTCCAAGGAACTTTCCACTTAAAAATATTTGTAGGAAAAAGAAAAAGAAGCCACAGAGCAGAATTCCAGCTTTAGACAAACCTCAACTTATCCCTGGGGGCACTGGGGTTGGGTGCTCAGCCCACCGAGGAGTTTGTGACTATCTGCTTGGACCGTCCTCTCTTGGTGACCACCTCCCCCTCCCAGGTCCCTTGCTCATGCTCTGTGTTTCTTCCCAATTAATGCCGTGTGGTTACAGATGCCACTTTGCTTGCGGTGACTTATAAGTGACCACTAATGTTCAGTTATAATGCCCCATTTTAGATGTGAAAATGGCTCATCATATTCACCACAAGAGCCTCTCTACAATGATATATAATTTAAAAATTAACACGAGGACAGAGGAGACTTCATTTTTGAACTGGGAACTTAGAGACACAGAGGTTAAACTTGCTAAGGTGAGCTCAAGGAATCAGTGAAGTGTTATGCAAATGCCTCTGTCACGTGTTGCCATGACTTCTGAGCTTTTCTTGCATCTTCCAGATCTCTCACACTTGTCAAAGAGCAAGCCCACAAGGGGTGTGCTTATATGAGGATATACCCCCCGCCCCCCCGTTAGGAACGTTCTCTAATTTCTGACACAGAACTTTCCCATATATAAACCATGCTGTCGGAAAGTAGCAAAGCAGAAAAGAAATCAATGTTAGGTTTCTAGGAGGGGCTAAAGAGAGCTGGACAAGACCAAAAAATAAATAAATAAAATAAAACCAACAAAAGAACAACAACAAAAAACCTAGGGAGGTTGGGAGGTTGTCAAGGGGACATGCCTGGCTGTGTTTGTAGCATCATTGGCTCTGGGAGGAGGTGGACTCAGAAGTCTTTGGACAGTAGAGTCTGAAGCATGTCCCTCCGCAGGGAAGGAAGCAGTGACAAGGGCATACGTAGGAAAAACAAGGCTGGGAGAGAGACGTGAGCTTGTGCCGGAAGGGAAGACAGGGCAGTGTTTTTGCACGTGGAATGCTTTGGTACTTGTGTTGGTGCAACAATTCATGGCCTTGGGATTAAGCCATTCCCCGGTCTGCTCCAGCATCAAGTGGTTACAATTATGGATTGCAAATTTATTGACATTTGACATCTCCATCAACCGTCCTCTGATCAACAGAACTCTCTGCCGCCGAATGGAATAATTACGGAAGATTTCAGCAGTCACGGGGATGCCCCAAAAGGTCATTAAATCATCTTGGAAAAACAATGTGTTCCTCCATTTCATCTTGCCAGTAAATCTGCGCCGGAGTCCGGACCACCTAGGGCTGATGCTCAGAGGAGGGGCTGACGTACAGACGGAGGGAGGAATTAAATTAGGACTGAGAAGTAGGAAGGCGAGCACAGCAAGGGCTGAGCAGCTCATACTTCCCGTGGCATAAAAATTGTGGTTTACTTGAATCAGAGGGGTTCTTCTTGGGAAACAGGCAGAAACGGCCTGCCTTTGGAGGTCCAGGGGCCATGCAGGAAGAGCAGTTGTATCTACAGCCCACTGAGAAGTCCGTAGCTTTTGTCATAACGCCCTCCATGTCTGAGTCTGACATCCCTTCTTCCTAGGCAAGCCTGGTTCCAAATGACCTGGAATTCCCCTGCAGCCGGTTATTGGCCCCCGAGCTCCCTGGCTCCACTACTGCCCCGACCACCCTGCCTTCCACATCCTCCACACTGCCCCTCCCCC
>NW_006297821.1:664766-665435 GCF_000327345.1 Myotis davidii
GTCAGAGTGGGTGGCCCTGTCATGGTCCCTTACAGCCCCCGTATCCCCTGGCAGCCCTCATTCGTAGACATTGTTTACTCTCATTCATGTGCTTAGAAACGCTAGCTGTTAGTATCACTACCCACTGTCCTCTGCTCGGATGTGAGGCGTGGTCCCCCTTCCCCCCAGGGGAGCTCAGCACTCAGAACAAAGCCAGGCAGGGAGCAGGCTCTCCGGGAGGAGGGACGGAAGGGCGATGGAATGGAGGTCCTGATGCACCTGCCACAGAGAATGCAGACCCGCTCGACTCGTTCACCTGAAGGCATTTGGCGGCTCCATGGGCATGAGCAGCCCAGGAAACATTTCTGACTCAGAGGCCACGCCTCAGGGCGGTGTTAGTGCTCTGCACCAATCCTGGGCTGGGACTCGTTCCCACTTCCTCAAACTTCCTGTGCTGTGTGTGCAAGGCCGGGCGCGGTGCTGAGGGGTTTACATTCTTTATCAGAGGCCACGCCTCAGGGCGGTGTTAGTCCTCTGCACCAGTCCTGGGCTGGGACTGGTTCCCACTTCCTCAAACTTCCTGTGCTGTGCCAAGCCCGGGCGCGGTGCTGAGGGGTTTACATTCTTTATTTACCTGATTCGCCTGCCTGATGAGTGACACAGGCATTACTGTCATTTCACACATAGAGC
>NW_006297821.1:665836-697615 GCF_000327345.1 Myotis davidii
CAGAGCCAACACTAGCCAATAGGGACCCATCGCCATGGTTACCGCACACCAGAGAATCCACAGGAAGGCCGCAAAGGGGGAAGTGGAGGCTACAGCAAGGAAGGGGGGGGGGTGGTAATTGAGAGGGGGGCATAAACAATTAAACATGACAAAATCCTCTGGTGAACAGAAATAGAACTATCTGACTGTGAAATCGAGTAATGTAGCATTGAAAAGAATATAACCTGAAACATCATTTTTTTTTTCTCTATTGATGAAAAAATACCCGATAAAGCCACACACACTGAAAGCACCAGTTTGCTGCAGGGCCCAAGTTGTAGAAAGTTATCTCTGTCAAAGATTTGTGCTTTCAGGATATTTAAATATTGCTCCCCGCCCCCCACCCCCCAGTTCATCTTCTCTCCCATGAGTATAACCTGTGGACAGGGCTCATGCCTTACACGTGGGTGTAGCACCCAACAGAATATAACCCATGGGACCCCAGAAAGGTGCTAGGAGAATCGTGGGCCCAAATTCTGGCTGACAATAAGTCACTGCCTTGTCCACACCTGATTTCCAGCCCTGACACTGACTAACTGTGTGGCCTTGCTGGTCACCCACCTCTCTGAGAGCTGGCTTCTTCACCCGTAAGCTGGTGTGATCACAGGTCTTTCTTCATAGCGTCCGGGTTAAAGTTAACCGTGATAACCTATGAAAGGGCCTAGTACGATAGCTGGGACACTAAATGCTCCATACACGTTGGTGCTCTGTCAGCATCAACGGCAGAGAGGTGGGCACCGCCAGACTCTGCGTTAAGCACCTCCTTTCCTCAGCACAATTCCTCATCAGCACCGCCACCAACCTCTGCACTGAGAATGCCAAGGCAGACCTTGCTAAGCGTGGTTGGCACCGGTGACCCGGACTGTAGCTGGTGCAGAGAGAGAAGGGGGCGTCAGAGGGGAAGCAGCTCCGCCCGGTTCTTTCATGTTACACCCCAGAGCTGTTTAGTTAAATCTGCACTCAAGTCTCTCCTTATTTCTTCAAATGAAATGGCACAACCCATCCCACACCTGGACTTAAACCTTCAGCAAACACATCTTTTTTGAAGCAAGTGGCCAAGGTGGAAAACAGAGAGGAGAGTGAAGCTGGTCGGGCACCTGCTTTGTGGGCCAGGCCCAGCGCCGAGGCACCGTTGAAGCTCATTTCACCAGGAACCAAGGCGGAGAAAGGAGGAGGCGGAGCCATCCCCTCTCATCAACCTGAACTCGGATTACTTTTTGAGTGTTCACAGCATCACTAGGAGATTAGCCCACTAGGATAATGTCCTCCACGCCTACACATATCCTGTGCCTCCTGCAAGTCAAACACAGGAAATAAACAAAGAAATAAAGAGTGTTCAGGAAAAAGCATCGCCCTGGCCTCCTCTCTGCATCGCCCTGGCCTCCTGGGTTTGGAGAGGTGAACGTTGTCAACAGCAGCACAAGTGCCCTAAGTTCCGCCCTCCCCCAGAATGTGACCTGTGCCTTTGGCTCGTGGCATCCCCGTGTCCTGCCAGGTGAGCCTCCTGATACCTTCACAGGGGACTGACTCAGAGGACATGACACTGGCTTCCAACCAGCTCCTGTGCCTTCTGGGGAAGCGTCAGGAGAGACAGCCACTGCACCCAAATCCTCTTCTATTTTGGTTCCCTTAGCGCATTCACTCTGTCACCTCCGTGGCCTACATATCATTTAACAAGCGGCCCTGTGACTCTTGCAGGGCGTGGCGTCGGGGCTGATTTAAAATCCCTGCATTGCTAAAACCGCATTGTTCTTCATCAAGTCGAGTCATTTTTATGTGATATGTCAAGCTCCCTAACAAATAACTCCTGCCAGACAAATCAAGTTCCTCGTCTTAGAGCCTCGGCTAAATAGTTTATAGCTTTAATCTGCTCACCGAGGTGTGCAGTCTATGACAGTAATTATAAATGCAAGCAGAAATTATAGCTGAACGCCGGAGCCGCATTAAGGCCGTCTGATGAACAATCATGAGCTCCTGCTCGCTCCCAACAATAGAGGGCAAGTTAGTGTCAACGCCAGAGAGATTTCAGTTCTGCATGGCTTTTTCTCCCATTTACCACGCAATGTCACTTGTCTCCTATAAGGCAGGCAAAAAGCACCGCAGAAAGCTTTAAACTTGATAGTTTTTTTTAAAGAAAAAAAGACAAAGAGAGAAATGCAGGAGAAAACTGTTTATCATTATGACTTCTCTTTTTTTCCCCCCCTGTTTTGTTCAGTGGCGGGTTCAGTTTCAAATTAGTTCCTTGAAGGTAACTGCTTGTTTACCTATTCGGTGCCTTTAAAAAAATCCCTCCTGAGGCCATTTTGGAGACATCATTATAGAGAAAGACTTCTTTACATAAAGGGCAAGTTCAAAATCGGCCTAGGAAGTGCTCCAGGGGTAGAGGCTGTCCCTCTCTAGCCCCTGCTCTCCACCCGCATCTACCTAAGCTAATGACACCATTTAGCTCTTTATTTTCCCCTCCTCACTTTCACAGAAAGACATTTTTAATTTAGCTGAAGAATTACACAAATGTATTTTAAAGACATAAATCCATATAAAAAATATGAGCTAATTAAAACATTGCACTCCCTGTCGCTCATGGATTTTCAATTTAGCGAAAGAAAAAAGAATTGCATCTGGTTAAATGAAAAGATGATACTGATGGCAGATTGGAGTAAATGAAAAATAATGTTACTCTATATTAAAGCACCAAATTATACACGTCAGGATTGAGCGCTCAGGAGTCCAAATGAGGGGGACGTGCGAGGGAGACTGAGCGCGCTCAAGCGCAAGGGGCGCCAAGCCGTCGCCTGGTCAAGTGGAAACGTTAGGAGAGGTGGTGCATTTGTTTCTTGCTTGCACTGGAAATACTGTCATCCTGTGGTTGACCCTGTTTCTCAAAATGAATTCCAGAAAGTCAGGATGAGGATTTAAAACACACACACACAACTCTTAGACGTCTACTTGCACCGGAATTTGGGCCAGTTCTTGGTTTGCACCATATGGTGAATGTATGATTACCTCACCGAACAAGGACATGGACGCTCAGGGAGTGAGGATGCGGGGCTTTATCCTGCAGGTCCGGCCCCGGCCCCTGAGTTGCAATATTTGGATCGCAGTTGCACCTCCAAGGAGAGGCCTTGCTCCTTGCTCATCACTCAGCGCTGAGGCACATTTCCAGCCTTTTGTCTGCACTGTTGAATGTGTACGCCTAGCCTGAGTAGCACCCAAAACCATCAGGCAAAGTGGAGGAGAAACCGAGGGACCGAGACCAGTTGGTGAGTATGGGGCGGCCCTGGGTTTGAATGTCACCTGTACATTTACTGTGTGTTCTCAGACAAATCATGAAACCTTTTGAGCTATTTGCAAAATCAGGATGAGATGAAGAAGCATGCCTGGCTCAGAGGAAGAGGCCACTGAGTGCTAGTTTTGCTGTCAGTTGAGATCGTTATCATTAAACTGCAGGTTGAGGGCCCATGGATCACCTGCCCAATCATTAATCAGCTGGGAAGACTGTAAGGGTTCCCCCCCCCTCAAATATATTTTTATTGATTTCAGAGAGGAAGGGAGAGGGGGAGAGAGGCAGAAACATCAATGATGAGAGCGAATCATTGATCCACTGCTTTCTGCACAATCGGGGATTGAGTCTGCAACCTGGGCATATGCCCTGACCGGGAATCGAACCGTGACCTCCTGGTTCATAGGTCGATGCTCAACCACTCAGCCACCATGGCCAGCAAGACTGCAAGCTTTATATATCTCAGGGGAGGCTAAGGGACATGGCAGGGCCCTGTAGTGACAGTCTAGAATAACATTTTCTTGTGAACCTACTATGTGCTAGGCTTTATGGAAAAGAACTGCATACATTTACTTAATCCTCACAACTTTCATATGTCCACATTTTACAGGGCACATCAACCAGAGTTCAGGAGTTGGGGTTTGAACTCAGGCTCCGGGCCTTGGCAGCCAGAGTCTTCCCCTAAAATCACACTGCCTCCTAAACACCAGTCCCCTCTTCACTTCCCTTGAAGTGGGCAGATGCCCTCCCATGGGCTCCATTCAATGTTTCCCCCAGCCTGCCCATCTATGTCTGTCACTGGGCTCAAAGGCGTTCTCTTGTTCTGGCCACTGGTTCATCCCCTGGGACCAGCACTGTGCCGGGCATGGAGTGATGGCTTTCTAGCTAGGTGAAAACGAGTGAGGCTCAGACATTGTGGAATCTTGGGGAATTCACGCAGACTCTCTGCCTCCATTTCCTCTCCTGGAATTTGGTTGGATCCACCTCTCCCGCACAGGCTGTTGTGGGAATACAGTGAAAAATGTTCATCAAGTGCCTGGGGCAGGCCCGGCACTTGGGCTGCTATACAGTCAGCACAGCTGCTGGTTCACCACTACATGTCCATGTGGACTTGAAGCTGCTGTGGAGCCAAAGCACCACTCATGTGATGAGAAGGGTGAAAACAATGCAGGGGGGTGCGGGGTCAGAAAGGAAGGAAGGATGGAAGAAGGGAGGGAAGGAGAGAAGGAAGGAAGGAAGAAGGGAGGGAAGGCAAGATTTATTTAATGGTTGAAGGAAGGTCCATGCCTCTTATAGATATGAATGAGTCCAGCACATATAACAATAAATAAACAACATTGTTGGTGAAGATGTGAAGAAAGGAGAACCCTCATTGGTGGGATTATAAATTGGTGCAGCCACTATGGAAAAAAGTATAGAGGTTCCTCAAAAAATTAAAAATAGAACTACCTATGACCCAGTAATTCCACTTCTGGGTATCTATCCAAAGAAATCCAAAACACTAATTTAAAAAGACATGCGCATTGCTAGGTTCATTGCAACGTTACTTACAATAGCCAAGATATGGGAGCAACCTAGGTGACCATCAATAGGAGATTGGATGAAGAAGACATGGTGCATGTATACAATGGAATCTTACTCAGCCATAAAAAAAGGGTGAAATTGTACCATCTGCAATAAAATGGATGAACCTAGAAGGTATCGTGCTAAGTGAAATAAGTCAGACAAAGACCAATACCATATGCTTTTACTTATATGTGAAATCTAAAAAACAAAAGAAATGAACAAACACAATAGAAATACACTCATAAATACAGAAAACAAATTGGTGGTTGCCAGATGGGAGTGGGGTTGGGGGGATGGGTGAAAATGGGGAGGGATTAAGAAGTACAAATGGCCAGTTATAAAAACAGTCGCGGGAATGTAAAGCATAGCATAGGGAATATAGTCAATAATCTATAATAATAAAAGTGTAATATGCTAATTAGACCAGATGTCCTTCTGGACAACCTTCCAGATGAAGCCGAGGCTGTGAGGGAAGCCCAGGTGGCAGATGGGGGAAGGAATGCCTACCCTTGCATGAATTTTGTGCATTGGGCCTCTAGTATTGTAATAACTTTGTATGATGTTAGGTGGGCATTAGACTTTGTAAGTTATATAAATGTCTCATCACTATGTTGTACATCTAAAATTAATACACTATTATATGTCAACTGTAATTAAAAAAAAATTAGACTAGCCATTTTGCTCTTCCTGATCATCAGATAATCCATGTTGTCAGGGTTGCCAGATTTAGCCAATAAAAATACAGAATTCCCACTTAAATTTGAATCTCAGATAAACAATGATTTTTTTTTTTAGTATAAAAATATGGCTACTGTACTATTTGGGGCACACTTATCCTGAACTGAAAAAAAACCACATTTTAACTGAACCCCCCCCCCCCCCAAAAAAAAAAAAAAACCACACCATGTTTTTCAGTTATTTGAACTTCGAATTAAACCGGACATCCTGTGTTTTATCTGGCAACCTTACATGCTGTTCACCATGAACATGGATTTTTATTAAATCATCCACATCAAAGGTGGCAGCTCATTCATTCCTGCCACCGATTTCAAGGCTGAATGTGCTGCTAAATGTATACACCATATCACAGGGTAATGACTAAAATTTCAAGTCCTTATGAATTTTAGATTCGTTAATTTGCTTTTTATTTAATTTCTATTGTTTAAAGCATGTGGTTTTTAAAGGTACAGTATATACAAATACCAATTGAAATACTTTCAGATTACTGCTCTCCTAAAATAAGGATGCACATTTAATATTTGCTAATTATTATTTAATGAAAAGTGGTATTTAACATTTGGCAGAGCAATTTGCAGGATTTAAGACATACCCAAGAAAGGAAAGAAAATTCAGGTCAAAATTGGCATCCTATAGGGAATGTAGATACAGTAAAGCCCCCAACTTTCTCGCAAAATCTTGATCATGCTTTCTAAAACTCTCCGTCATTTTGTGCGATTTATGCTGTTGCGCACACCAATGAGAATCAGAGTTCCAGATAGCAGTGATCTCGTTCGGTGATCATTTAAAACCATATATGCATCATTCTAAGCAGTGAGCAAGGTCTAGCATAAATATTGTCCCAAAAGAGGATCCGGGGGCTCAGGGATTCTTTTCTAAGTGACCAAAGCCTCTGAAAGCCACCTTTGTGCCATGGAAAACCATTCCGGCAGATGGGCCTATGTTTAGAACACCATAAACACACTCAACACCCTCACCGATTTCATGGTCACAGAACACATGCGCACTCCCATGGCTTGAAATGAGTCCCAAATACTCAAACCTGTGTTTCTGCAGTGCCACCCTCAGAATCTCAGACTCACGGTGTTTCTATCAAGATTTCACAGAAGGATAACCCTGTTATATGGGTTATTGGTCCAAAAGGCCAAACCAGAGATATTTATTCCTGAACAAATGCAGAGAGATGAGGAACAGAGCTCTCCTATCTACGCATTTAACAGCTTTCAGTACCTTTTGTGTGGGTTTCCCCCCAACTATTGGTTTACCTTTGCTTCCCTAGAATGGGTAAGCACATTTCGGATTTTGACCATGGCTAGTTTTTTTTTTCTCCCCCCTCTCCACTTCCACATCACAATATTTAGGCAGTGATATTAATTTAAAAAATGATTACAAACCTAGCAGGTGGAAAATTGGTCTTTATTGTAGCACAAATAAACATTACCTATTTGTCCTTTTCACCATGGTTTGAACCTACTACTATGGGATTGGCAACATGTCTCTTCTCTTTGGATATTCTGTGTATATTCACCATTTTTTTGGAAGGACCAGAAAAGTGTAATAGCAAGTTACATAAAACTTAAAATGTTATAGAGCAAATAAATAGATTTGCTGAGCCCCAAGCTCATGTGTAGATTCAATAGATGGTTTTCAGCGTTTCTTTCAATAGTACGAGCTGAACAAATCATGCTTAGAAAGCAAGAGATGAATCTGCCAGTAACACGTTTTAATTATCATGATAAAAACATGCAAACAAAACAATAGTCTTCATTGGAGCCCAGAAGCCATTGGAATTATGGGATGGCATACCCTTTATCAGAAGGTCTTAGATATTTTCACTGAAAGTCCCAGATCCGACGTTTTAACCCTTTATTTCATGTGACCATCTCATACTCTGCCAGCCTCCCTCCCTATTGGGAAGTGAGCCTGAAGCCACGATATATACACACCTGTCTCCACCTGGACCCTGCTAGTGCTCATACCTCTGTGGCTTGACCTGAAAGCCTCCTATTGAAAAACAAACACTCTGACCATTGGAGACAATGAGGGCTTCTACCTTGTTATTCATAGCTGTTCATGTCTTATTGTGAATAATCAAAAGAGCTCATCTGTAACCTAGCATAACATAGACTGGACCAGCAAATGCCAAAGCTTTAAGTCAGCGTGGGGTGTGGCCTGTGGTGAAAGACACCCTGAATATATGTGAGGGTCCCTAACACATGGGGCGGTGTCATGTTGGAGGGAAGAGAAAAGGCAGCAGAGAAGATACAAACTGAGAGAAAAGGGATTTAAGACCCAGCCTCGAACATACTTGAAGATGGCCAGTGTGACTAGTCTGCCAAGGTATCTGACCTTGGCCTCCGTCCTCTTTCTGGGACAACATTGACAGTCTGGGCACTGGTGACTCTACAAGGCACAGAGCTTCTATGATACATGATGCCAGTCATCTTGAAGCTGGGGGACCCATGCGCATTGGCCATGGGTGGGCAGAAAATCACCTGCTTCTTTCTGTAAAATACAATGTCAAGGGCATGCGTCACACCCATCTTCCTTACAGGTGAACTCAGGAATTAGTCTATCCTAGGGAAAATGGAAGATGAGAGAAGAAGATACGCCTCCTCTCTTTTCATCTCAGTGTTGTGCAGAGAATACTATTTTCTACCATCTGACTTCAGGGCAGATGCTCATTCACGGGAAGCCTAAGGGAGGAATGAGCAAAGGGAAGGGGGCAGAAGGGAGCGAGTGCTGACAGTAGCTGCAGAAAGCATTGATTACAAGTAATGATGATAAAGACAACTTTAAAGTACTCATAAGCTGATTAAGAAATCTGCACAGTGGCTGCCCCCAGGAACTCTACAGTCTTTATTCTGTGGATGGCCTTTTCTGTCTCACTTTCTAAGTCATTAGCATTCCTATGGGCAGGGGAGGTGGTGAAATGGGATGGGAGAGAAATTAGTACTTATTAATTAAAATGACGTGTAGCCTTGGGCGGCCTTGGCAAGCTGGGCCTTGGGAAACTATGGGGATCACGAATCATGAAGCGGGAACCTGTGAGCTCCATCTCCCTAAACCCATTTCATGCTAATGCCCAAGTCTACAGTGGAGAGAACGAGAGAACAGATAGGACTTATTTATCAGGTTCTAGTCTTTGTAAAACTAAGTCTTATTCCAGCAGGCTACTGGCCTCTGGTACGGGGAGACGTTAGCTGCCTAAGAGACCCATCTCCTCCAAGGTCACCGTCACACCACCTGGGAGCAAACCCATACCTGCAGAGCTATTCTTCGTCCACGTCTGTTACAAACTGAGAGTGGTGTTCGGGTGACTTGCTGTGCGTTTTGCTTAGGTGGAGTTTTACTGCATGTTTGCTCACAAATGTCCGAGAGCACAACTTACACTTGAACTTAGAGTCTGTGTCCTCTTCGCCAGCTATGGTTTCCGGAGACCTCTGAGCCGACGACACCCGGGAGATCTCTTGGTCCACCTTGCCTTGCTGCTCCACGGCCATGCGGGTCATGTCCTTCATTTGGAAACCGAGGTGAGATTCTAAGTGGCTGATGTAGGTTGAAGGGGTTCTGAACTGGGAGGCACAGTCACTACAATAAAAGATGGGGTGGCCTTTGTCCATGTTTTTCAGAAATTTCGTCCCTCCCGTTTTCCTAAGCTGGTACTTGACATTGGCCAGCCAGTGGCTGATGGTGGTCATCGAGAGTCCCGTAAACTTTGAGATCTGCATTCGCTCTTGGGGGCCCAGGTCGGACAGCAGGTACTTGCCCTCCGATGTCTGGAAGAGGCTGGAGGCAAACTGAGCCTGCAGGATCAGAAGGTGCTGAGGGTTCCAGTTGGACTGCCGGCCCTTTCTTTTATGCAACGTCGAGACTTCACTGGAGACGTCCTCGAAGCGCCTGACGTCCACTTCCAGCTTCACGGGCGGGACCCTGGAGGAAGCGGCGGGCTTCGGGGTGGTGGCTTTGGGGAGGACTTTGACCATGTCGGCGATGTCAGACAGAGCATGCTTCTGAGGCGGGGACGTGCAGGATTGTGCTTGCAAGGACTCGGCTTTCTTGCTTTTGGACTTGGTCAGGTCGATGGGCTGATCGTTGTTCTCAAACAAGTAGCGCCTGGACATGCTGGCCGGCCTCCCAGTGGCAGGACTCAAGGCCGGCTTGTCCATGACACCGAGACTCGACTTGTGAAACATAGAGATTGTGCTTGAGCTGGGGCTGGAGCAGGAAGGGGAGCGCAGGGGCTCCGTGGCTTTGCCCAGGTGGTTGTTCAGGACGGACTGCAGCGCGCTGAGCGGGTTGATGCACGGCAGGGCCGACGTGTGGTTGGCGAGGGCGCACCCGTTGCTGAGGGGAGACGCGGGCTCCAGGGGCTGGGGTTTCTCCTTCTCACCGCCCTCTTTCATCGGCTTGTCCTCCTCCTTCGGGGGACAAGGCTCAGCCTTTTTGGATTCGGAAGGGGGTTCGCTGTTGGAGCAGGACTCGCCCTCGTTGTGGCTGAAAGATGACGCCTCTTCGCGGGGACTTTGCTTCCCACACTCCTTCACCATTTCCTCTCTGTCTTCTGGCTCCTTCTTCACTTGAGTGTACGGGGCCAGGTTCGTGGGCACGGAAACCAGGGGCATGACTTTCCACTTGGGAGCAATCGGCCTCAACTTGTTGGTGAGGTTAGGCCGCATCTGCAGCACCTGGGAGCCCAGAGGCAAGGAGGTCTTGGTGCCCTCCGACAGCTGGTAGGCGGCGTGGATGCTGGGGTACGCGCTCCAGCTGGGAGCCCCATTCTGGGCCTTGTTGATGGCGGTGGTGACAGTGTTTTCCAGTGACTTCAGGATGTCCCCTCCACCCTTGGAGCCGTCTTCCAGATCCTCCTCCCGCAGGTACTGATACTTCATTGTGGGGTCTAAAGGCTTTTGTAGAAGGTCTCCATAGTCCTCGCTTTTCACGGCTTTCTCCTCCTGGTTGGCCTCCTCCGGCTTTTCTTTCTTACTCTCCTTCTTTATCTCAGTCGTGGAAGCTGCACAGTCGGAAGCTGAGTTACTTGATGGCTTGGGAGCCAGAGGATCACTGTTCGGCGCGTCCGACAAAGACTGCATTTTCTCCACCGCCAGCGGGTCTAACACCAGCTGCTTCCCTTTCTTGGAGGCAGAGCTGGTGACCTTGAGAAAGTGACCTGTGACCATCATGTGGGTGGTGAGCTGCTGCAAGGTGTCGTGGGAGCTCCCACACTCCATGCACTTTAGGATCTGGGACTTGCAGGCCTCGAACTGCCAGGTGTAGCTGGCGCCGTTCTGGTAGCCGTAGCGGTTGTTGGAGGACAGCTGCAGGCTGCTGCTCTTCGGGGACGAAAACGAGTCTGCGAACGACCCCGTGGTGGAGTCCGGGGAACACGGCCGGTTGACATCAAAGACGCGTTTCTTCGCCGGAGCGACCATTTTTGATGAAATGGTGGGGACTGGCTCCTTCAAAGGCACTTTTTGGTAATGTTTCGTTTTGATCATGTGGACGCTCAAATCCTGAAGGGAGTCGAAAGAGTCGCCACAGAACATGCACTTCAGCACCTTCTGGGCGTCCTCCTTGTCCATGTCCTGGAAGGCTCGCTTGCGGGGCTTGGAGTAGCTCAGGGGCCGCAGCTTGTCCTTTTTGCGGTTGTCGTCTTGGTAGTGGCCCGTCTCGTTCATATGCACGGTCAGCTCGACCAGCGTGTCGTAGGCGGCGCTGCACTGGCGGCAGCGGAACCTGCTGGCCCCGGTGAAGACGCTCCCGCACGCCTTGCTGCTCTGCCGGTACAGCTGCACCGAGCTGAACAGGCTGGGCTTCGACACGGACCTGGAGGGCAGGTTCTGCTGCAGGCTTTTGGACAGAGCGTCTTGGTGCCAATCAAAATCCGTCTTGCTGCTGCCATTTCGGGTGTCACAATGCCGCCTGTCGCTGTTGGACAGCTTGAAGCCCAGGCCCAGGCCCGACCAGTAGGAATCAGACAAGATGTTGGCGTAGACGGCCGTCATTTTGTCCATGCAGTTGTGGGCTTCCCCGGGCAGCTTGGGCCGAGCGCCGGCTGTCTTGTCCGGGGCATCCCGGCCGCACACGCTCTTGACATCGGACACGGGGTCACTGGCGTCGCTCAGCAGAGACTCGCTCTCCGCATCCTGGTTGGACAAGTGGCTGCCCGGGGAGTTCTGGTAGCTGAAGCAGCCCTTCGGCTCCGGGCCCATGTCTAGCTCCTCGTCTGTCCCGGGGTCATTGCTGCTCTGGAGTTGAACCACAGAACCGCTGTCTTCCTCCTCTTCCTCTTCCTCTTTTATCTCCTCCTGGTCCTTCAGCTGCTCCTCCTGGGCGTAGCCTGCAAGACAAGAAGAGATGAAATATCAACACCAGGTCACAGGTTCCACCCGATTTCCACTGGGACAAGGGCTTTCCACATCCCACCGAAGAGCAATCCGTCTACACGTGCATGAACGGTAGGCAGTGGATACAGGAAAAGCCAAATGATGCCCTTCGTGCTACCTAACCCTCCTCGGCTTCTTTTTGTTGTTGTTGTTAATCCTCACCCGAGGATATGTTTCCATTCATTTTTTAGAGAGTGTAAGGAAGAGGGAGAGACAGAGAGAAGCATCCATGTGAGAGATACACATCGAGAGATACCAGGGCCGGGGAACCTGCAACCAAGGTACGTGCCCTTGACCAGAATCGAACCTGGGACCCTTCAGTCTGCGGGCCAACGCTCTATCCACTGAGCCAAACCAGCTTGGGCCTCCTTGGCTTCTTAAATGGCAGGATCTATAGTTCCTCACAAATGCCTAGAATGCTAAGTTAATGATTGTCATGTTTAAGGAATAGCACTCTAATATTCCTTTAATGGGACAGTTGCTAAGTTCATGCATGTGACTTTCAGGAAAGCCGGACTAAAATCCAAAGCCTGTTAAAGACATATCTCTACCGAGAAGGACGTTGTGCATAAGAAAGGTAAGACTTGGCCCTTGGCATCTCCATCATAAGGTTTACCAAGACGCCTGGGTCTACTGACATACGGTCATTTAACAAGTCATTTTTGAGTGCTCAGAAGTAATCTGAATGCACAGCCTCATACTCATGATAGCTGGTGTCCCTTTGTTACATTTTTATTTGTAGAGCATCACACAGCAGGAAGAGAGATTATGGAGTCCTGAAAAAGATCTTCCATTGATAGCCCAAAAATTATGTAAGCTCAGCAAACAATGATTTTAAAATAATAGCACATGGTGTCAGAATGGGAGGTTTGGGGACTATCTTACTATTCTCAAACAGCTTTATGAAAACCTTTGCAGACCCGGTGGAAAATTCCCTCTGTCTTGTGCCTGCAATTTCAAATGCACTGTGATTTGTGGGGAACCGTCAGGAGGTGCCAATTTTACATTTGATTTGTAGATGCGAAATGCTATTGGGGATGCATGCCTTCCCCTCTCCGAAAGGATTTAGGACCTGTAATTGCATAGGGAAAATGAAGGCATGAGAGGGTGGGCGCAGAGGGAATTAATGGGCAAATAGCCATTCGTGGAGATGGGGAATGGGACTATTTGTGTCCAGGTGCTCATTTTCTTCACTGGCCCTTTTCAGAGCCACATGGATAAAATGCAACCAAAGAAACATCAAAGCAAGGGCGACCCGGCCTTAGATTTGCAAGGCCTGCATGATCTCAGAGCGGTGCCTTCCTTCCGAGCCTCTATCTCCCCCTCAGTGCAGGTGGGAGAAACCCCAGGGCAGTGGCAATATTCCCATTCACCAGGGAATGGGAAGGGGGATCATGCATTGGAGGTCTTCCCTGTAGGCAGGCGGAAGGTTAGGGAAGCGGGGGAATAGCACTCTAATATTCCTTTAATGGGGGAGGGGGGTTTGGGGATAAAGCAGCTGCAGTAGGAACCCCAAAGGCTCCTGCTGCTGAGGAGGAATATTAGTGAGCAATCACTCTCCTAAGACCTATGCTCACCACACTGCAAATACATTCTTTCATTTCATCTCATACCTAAATGGAGTAGGAACTATTATTATTTCCACTTCCCAGATGAGGAAACGGAGGCTTTCAGGTTAATAAACTTGCTGAAGACCACACAGCTAGTATCATAGTCATGACATGCACCCTGTCTGATGAGAGAATCCATGGTCTTAACCACCAGACTCCACTCTCTTTCTATTACCAACTAACTGAATAAGAAAACATTGCAGAGACCCCAAGGTTACAGGTTAGCAGTGGAAGTTCACTGAAATGTCACTAAATGGATAACCACCTCGGAGGGGAGAATTGTGGGAGTTCTGGGGACAAGACCTCACGATTTAAGGGCAAGATGCCATCAAACAAGATGAAATGTAAAAATTGAGTCCGGCTGCCAGATTCATGGCCGTGCTCAGTATTTTATTGCTCTTGGTGTTGTGTTTTTGCTCTCCTAGCAAGTTGACAAGTGGGTTTTTCATGAAACTGGTGTGCTGGTTTCTAGTTCCATAAATTAATTTCCAGACCCAAAAGCTACTCGATCTGGTCAAACAACCATTAATAAGTGGTCATTGCTTACAAGAAAACCCTGGTTCAAAAATAGCCGAAGGACTGAATTAGATGACCCCCTCATCCTCACTGAATTTTCTTTTTTCTTGGACTAATTTTTATGTTTGCAAAAGGAGTCATATCATTAAGTTCAGGGAGAACATCTGTTACGAAATTAAGAAACAAAATTGTTACAGAACCAACCAAAGTGCTTCAAAGAATTGGACAACTTTTATCAACTAAGAGGGATCCCTCCTGAGAACTAGAGGGGCATTGTCACTCTTGCTCTGGGACAACACACATGACCCAAGACTACTGTTCCGGCTAAGACATAGCCACCACATGAATGGGGAATGTACTACAGAAACAAGGAAAAAGGCGTGCGCACATGCACACACAGACACACACAGAGAAGGGAATGCATTTAGGGAAAAAAGAGGGTTTTCTGTCATCACAGGTGGCTAAGGGCGTTGCTAAGGTTTTTCATCTCAGTATTTTCAGTGCCTAGCACAGGGCCTGATACTTAGTGGGAAGCTGGGAAGTAATTCATGTTATTTTGTGTGGGTTGATGAAAGACATGTGTGTGCGTGTGCACACTCCCCCCCCGCCCCACACACACACCCCAGCCTGTGTAGTCATTTTTGCAAAAGGAGGAGAGAATTGTTCTTTCTTTTCTGCTGACAGTTGGAAGCTGAGCTCTCTGGACCAGCTCAATTCCACAATCCACTTTGTCCTTCTAAATGGATTCCCCAGAAGAGAAGTCGGAGGGAGCCAGCGCCTCCCCCGCAGTAAAGATAGGATTTTCTGCTTAATTAGGCATTAGCATGTTTACTATCGCCTTTACAGGAGAGTAGCTCGTGCTGGGAGACCCTTCTTGTCTGTTTTCTTCTGCAGGACAGACTAAAGCTTATGCACCCGATAAGGTAACGCATTGAAGAGCCTCATAAAAAAAGTGCCGAAGCATCTGTCAAAGTCAGTGTATTAGAACAATGGCGGCGGGTTCCAAGTAATTTTTAAAAACACATGTTAATATTCTACATTTAGAACTGCTCACCTCACTTAAGTGGTTTTGTCTGCCACGGGCAGCTGAGGTGGGAGAGGGAGGGCAGCCAGAAGTGGGTGATTGGGCCGGATAATGAGCATCTGTCTCTCTCTCTCTTTCTCTCCCGATGATTTGTTTAATAAGCTTCCTTCATGTGTGAGCCTTGGTGAAGTGGATGAGTGGCAAGTTGATTCTTATGAATACTTATTTAGCAAAAGAAGACGATTGCAATTCCGCTGAGACACGGTGAGAAAGGACTGTTGTCCGTAGAATCTCCTTGATTCCGGGTAAAAGATCTTTCATTCCGAACTAAATTCCTCATTTCCTCCCTTCCCACTGTCTGACGCTGGCCACAGGGAGCGTCTCCATTGCCAGGACAGCTGACTCATGAGCAAACCCCATCAGTGCTCTGCATGAGTGACCCACACGAGAGCTACTTTCCGCTCCACTCCCGGCCTCCGCTCTGCCGGGTCCACCATCGTTGTTCACTTGGATGACTGACTGACTCCGGACTGTTTTTCAAAGACCTGCTAGCACATTCCTTATGAAAGGTACTAGGTGGTGACATGGCTCTGTTTCAACTTCTACAATGTCTTCTGCTGCATCTACAATAAAATTCAAGCCCTTAGCACAAGAGTGTGAGGATTGGGCCTGGCCTCTGCTTTGTTGCTCTTGCAGGGTCATTCCCTGTCCATGCCTAAGGCATAGCAGTCCGCTTGCCCCTGCTTCACCACCCTCCCTTCACACGGTTCTTTGCAACTGACGAGTTCTCTACCTGCTAAGTTCTTTCTTTGGACCCTCCCATAGTTGCTTCTTTTTCATTCTTCAGGTTTCAGCTCAAATGGCCCCTCTCTGTGCAACTCTAGGTCATATCAATCTACGTGCTGAAATCCCTATGGCACCCAGTACACTCGGAAATCTTGTTTGTTTCTGATTGCCTCCTCCCCCTGGATATAAAGATCAAATTTCTGTCCCCCTGAAGACAGAGGCCTTGCTCCGCCCAGCACTGAGGGCACACCCTGGCACAGAATGATGCCCATGAACTCTAAGTGAATGAGTGAATAGGTAGGTCATGCAATGGAAGGGGGCTACTCCAGGGGCAAACTCTGGGTCTGCTTCTCAGCCATGTAATTGGCACCTGTGATGGGTAAAGCACCCCCCCTGCCCAACATGGTTCAGGTGTGAATTAGAACTACCCGATCAAGTTTTCTCAATGAAGAAATCAGAAGGACTGTTCCTAGGTCATCTTTTTGGAACAACTCAGCCTCCAACTTTGCTGCTAGGTATCCCTGAGCTGTGGATTTAGACTTCGAGGTGTGAAGAGTGCAGATGAGCACCGAGACTGCAAAACATCAGAAAACACACCCTTTGGCAGAGCAGACTTTGATTCAAAAAAGACTCACACATGGGAACTTTGAAAGTACAGACTGATTGGGGGTCATGGACAGGGTGCATTGGCTGTTCCAACAGGCACACTACACAAACATCAGGGAGGGCTTCCCCTGAAGTCTTGGCTTAAAAAAGGAGAAATGTATTAGAGAAATACATATGTTGCACATTTTTGAATTTCAGAAATAAACCCTTAATATTTAGAAATTACCTCTTATATTAAAGATTAGAAAAAACCAAGGAGAAACAATTAAAAAAAATAATACCACCTCAATTGCTCCAGAAATGTCTAGTCAGAATGATTTAAATGAAGTTGTGCAAAATAATTCAGGGGTGGCCTGTTGTTCAATGACAGATATTTTTGCTGGGTGTCCATTTGTGGGGTGGCCTTGAAAATCCACAATAAAGTGTTTCAGTAAAGCACTGATGGTTCCTAAAGTGGCAGCGGAGTGATCACCACATAGAATATAAAGCTGATTTCAGACGCTAGCCCAGAATTCAACCAAGACCTCATTTAAAAACACATCCGGAGGTGACAGGATCATTTTCGCCAATCTGCCCCACTAAATGACAGTTTAAAATCATATGAAGATTCCAGTGGGCAGGCGGACGTAAATGAGGAGGTTGCAAGAGTTTCTTGCCATGTACCTGGTAGATACGCTAACTGATGACACAGAAGAGGTCTCCCTGTCATGAGCCTCTAGTGTTTTGGTGACCATGGTCGAGTACGGCTACAATTATTGGCACTAATTGGCACTCTTGTTGGCAGGCTGAGGAACAGATGGAGGATTTAGTGCAAGGAGGCTGAGCTCCACTTCGGTGGTGGCCTGGCCCTGGGTTGAAGGGACCTATGTGCTCTGTGTTTCAGGAGGCGATAGGCTGACACCATTCCTTTACAGAGAGCCCAGGAACACGAGCCAAGGCCTGGCCTTCCTGCCGTCTGAAGAAATCTTCAAAGTTCACACACATTTCTAACAGGAACACTTTCAACGGGAAAAACAACATTCGTGGCGCGTGGCTTTTTATCCCTGCCACGCCATGCAGAACTCAGCATGAGTGTGACATGTACACCCGGATGGAGGGGGAAGGCGTATCCCCTCTTCTATGAATACAGGGCCAGGTGAGCTCTCTGTCGGAAGGGATGCTGAAGATGCACTGGGTGCCATGATGAGCGACTTCTCCCAAGCCCTTAAGTGCTCTGCAGAGATGGAGCGAGAACTTTCTGAAAGTCATTAAAGACAGCAACGTCTCTCCTGTTATTGCCTTCAGACCATTCAGTGGATTGGAGCACTCTCAGAGCGCAGTGGATGCCTAACAGGTGGGGCCTGTATGAACAAAAAGTCCATTTACTTAATGTGCTCCTGTGGTGGGCACGCTCCCGGGCCATCGCCACCGCTCTTTGGACTGTCAAGTTATCTTCTAATCGGGTTTTGTGACTTTGTCCACGTCTCGGTCATCAGCAGAAAAGGCCTAAGCTAGTCGAAGTGAGGGGAAGTGAGTACTCGCCGTGCCTGTGAGGTTCATCTGTTTATTCATTTAATCAAGACACGTTATGCAGCCGGCACATGCAAGGTACTTTAAGTCGAGTTTCACTGGGACTTGCATCACAGCGCTCTCCAAAGGCCACGGCGGGTAGAGAGAGGCATCGTGGAGAGAAGCTGCACACGGATGGAGGGGGAAGGTCATGCATTCCTGGAGGAAGGCAGGTGACTTAAACAGGCAAAGCAGGTCAGGCGGGAGGGAGACAATCTGGCACCCACAAGAGAGGCGCAGCGGGCCGTGGGTGACTGGAAGGTTTATGCCACACTGAAAGAGTGCAGCTGCTACTCAAGGAGCAGCCAGGGGCGTCTAAGGTTTTGGATAATTTGTGTGGACACACCAGGTGGATGAAATCAAGTATGTCTGCGGCCCATCCGTTTGCAAACCCTGAACCAAGGGACCCAGGGGAGGCAAAGAGACTGAAGATCAGGCATGCCTCTCTGGTGCTTCCTCATACCAGCTCTTTGACTTTATCATCTGTCGATCCCAAAAAGCAGTGGCCGTCCCAGGGCTGCCCACCTTCCAGGGCTGTGTCCGGGCAAAGGGCGGCCCTGGACCAGCACTACAGCTTCCCCTGGGAACTTGTTAGAAATGCAAACTCTCAGCCCCACCCCAAGGTCATGGAATAGAAATCATGGAACAAGATCCGTGTGTGTGTGGGGGTACACATGCCTGCCATACAGGGCAAATTTGTAATTAGTACCAAGATATTTAGCCAATTGACTTCTCCCTGCTCAGGTCCATATGGGTGTGTGGGTACCAGCTCTGTGAAAAGAGAATATGACTTTGAGAATTCCAACTCCTTTCCTCTCCGGGGATCAAAAGGCAAAACGGACCCGGCTGGTGCGGCTCTGTGGGTTTGGCGTCATCCTATGCATGGAAAGGTCACATATTTGGTTCCTGGTCAGGGCACAGGCCTGGATTGCAGGCTTGATCCCCAGTAGGGGGTGTGCAGGAGGCAGACAACTAATCTTTCATTCTATCTTTGCCTTCCTCTCTCTCTCAAAATCAATAAAAAAAATCTTAAAAAAATAAGACAAAACACCTTTGGCCTAGACAGTTGCTCCCAGTTTGTAATGGGAAACACGGAGCAAGAGAGAAATGGAAGTCACTGATGCAAGTGCTGATCAGTTAATGAACAGACAGGATGGCCTACTGGCCTTGTTTCAAATTTGTCGATTACCATGGAAATGGGATTTGAGGAAAGTTACTGGAACTTCCAGAGGCTCAACTTCCTCATCTGTAAAATGAGCCCGATGGGGGTATTCACTTTACGGTTAGGAGGATCAAATATGATAAAGTGTGGGAGCCAGGAAGATGACCTCTGGACTTCCCAGGCCTGTCCTAGGCACTTTATTTTATTTTTAAAAAGATTTTTAAAATGGATTTTTAGAAAGAGAGGAAGGGAGAGGGTGAGAGAGAGGGCAAAACATCTATTAGTGGCTTTCTGCATGCCCCCTACTGGGGATCAAGCCCAAAACCCAGGTAGTGCCCTGACTGGGAATTGAACAAGCAACCTATCAGTGCACGGATGATGCCCACCCAACTGAGCCTCACCAGCCAGGCCCGTTCTAGGACTTTACAAATAACATACGTCCTGATTGCCACCTGCACCCCCAGAGCTGGAACCCATTGGCTGTGGCAGTCTGTTAGCTCTCACTCCTGCCCCATGCCAGAAGCTTCTCCATGGCATTTGCACCGGAGATGAGCCAGCTTGGTCTGTGTCATGCACAGAAAAGAGTTTCCTCCAGTTTGGGGTTTGTTGCTTGCTATTAAATCATTCCTACAAGGAGCCAGTGGTCTGTGTGCCGGGAACTTCCAAAGAAGTGATGTGCAAACATCGAATAGCAACTTATTAGGTCATTACCCATAATGATAATGTCTGCAATCTTCAAGAAATGAAGTAACTGCCATCCGAGAGGAGAGATCTTTGTTAGAGGCCTTGGGTGTTGCATTGAGAGGGATGACGAATGCTCCAGGCAGAAGGTCTCCTCCACAAATGCTTTGTGCTCAGCCACCTAGGATCTCATCCGGCACGTATGAGTACTGGGCGATGTCATGGTGACAATGTTAAAAAGCAGAGTGAGAAAATATTCATGAGGAAGGGTGAGACGAGGGCCACATCGTAAGCTTTCTGGAAGTTCCAGTTTAGAAATCCTTGTCCTTAGATTATCCTCACAGCGAGAGACGCATAAATCAGGAGCAGGGCACAAAACTACGTGCACTGAAGCAGGAAGCAGAAACTCCCCAGTGGGAGGAGGCTCTCCAACCCACGTGTGAGGTTTAGGCTTCGCGGTTTCAACTGGTAGCAACTGTTTGCAGCAAAACGTGCCTGCTGATTTTCTATACATTGTCCCCGAATCGGGATGTATAAACACTTGCACATATGCAGTTCTTTCCGACTGGAAAGTTTGGAGGTTTTTTTTTGTTTTTTTTTGTTTTTTGTTTTCCCAACTCAAGGGACAGAGAATCATTGTCCAGAACAACCTTCTGAAAGTATGAGAAACTGATGCACCATCTGTATTTTTTCAAACAGATATTCCCAGTTTACTTGAAATGACATCATTAGCACAGCCTTCCCACAGAGTGAGGAGGTGATCTTGTTTCCCTCTTGCCTGGCTTCAAGTCAAACATCTTCTCTCTCTCTCTCTCTCTCTCTCACAAATGTTGCTTCTTTCTCTGAAATATTTCATGCAGATAATGGATAATGACCACTTCTCATTGCCTTTTCTCAAAAATGTCTAACTGCATTAGCCGAGAACGGGCCAATTTTAACCTGCTGCTTTGCTAAGTTCATGGCTGTGACCACTTCCCATTAAGAAAGAAAGAGAGAAAAAGACCACTGCTCCCTCAGAGACGCTGTCAGAGAGCGACCGGCCTTTGCTTCTCGGGCAACATGCCTTTGCTGTCTCCAGGATCACAGAAGTCAAGGTGCAAAGACCTTTCATGTCTTAGGCTCAGTCCTCAGCCAGGGAGGCACCTCCCTGCCCTGGTCTTCTTCAGTTCTCCGAGCAACAGCCCAGACGCTGGACTTCCCAACTCTTCTTCATGGTAGATTCCCCGCCAGCATCATCACATGACCATCCTGGTTGAGAGGACCATGGTGTACAGACTCCTAACATCCCTTCCATTCCCCCACCTGGAGCGGAGCAGGGTTTCCTCCCTGATACAATCTCATCAAATCTATGGACTGCGGAGAACTCTTAGCTCAAGCTTTCTAGATGTGCTTTAATCCTTCTATCAGCAGGTACGTACCCCCTGCACCGATCCTCGGAATTTTCAGTGATTGGGACTCCCAGCTTTGAGGCAGCTTATGCTCTACTTTAAAAAGTTCTACTAGCGATTGAGAGCAAATGCATATGGAACAGCCGGTGGGCTAATTTCTTTATACCTATTCCCATGACCTGGTCCCCCCAATAACACTGTATGTTGTTCAAATTCCATCTTCACATGAGATGATGACGTTGAGTGGCAGACAGAGAATGCTGATTACTTCTCCGGAGACAGCCAGCTGAATTGGGACTTGAATTTGGATCTGTTAGATTCTAGATCAGGGGTGGGCAAACTTTTTGACTCAAGGGCCACAATGGGTTCTTAAACGTGACCGGAGGGCCGGAACAAAAGCATGGATGGAGTGTCTGTGTGAACTAATATAAATTCAAAGTAAACATCATTACATAAAAGGGTACGGTCTTTTTTTTTTTTTTAGTTTTATTCATTTCAAACGGGCCAGCGGTCCGTAGTTTGCCCATGGCTGTTCTAGACTCTATGATGGATTTTTCCCTTTTCCTCAGTCTCTGTACCTAAGTCAATGCCATTTTAAACTAAATCAAAACTCTTCCAGCTCTCAGCCATGTCCGTGTTGCCTCGATCAGAGGCCATCTTGTCTTCTGTGGAGATGCTGTGGCTTCCTCACTGGTCTCTTTACCTTAGTCAAGTGACTCGTCTTTTCTCCACCTCAGACCTCAGTCCCATCACTGTCCTCTTTGCCGAGGTCTCTAAAGCCAAATTTCTAACGCCTGTTGCCAAACTTGCCAAATTCTTTCCTTCTTTAAAGCCCTTGAAATTCATTTTCTCCTAAGTCAGTGGTTCTCAACCTTCCTAATGCCGCGACCCTTTAATACAGTTCCTCATGTTGTGGTGACCCTCAACCATAAAATTATTTTTGTTGCTACTTCATAACTGTAATTTTGCTACTGTTATGAATCATAATGTAAACATTTGATATGCAGGATGTATTTAGGCGACTCCTGTGAAAGGGTCGTTTGACCCTCAAAGGGGTTGCGACCCACAGGTTGAGAACCACTGTAAGTGGAAGCCTTTGCTGTTTTCCTACTTCAAAGTCTTTCTCACTCTTTCAGCCTCAGCTCAAATGCCTGTCCTCAGAGAGCTCACCCTCGCTCACTGTAACTCCTGCTCACTCACCCCAGATCCCCAACTGCCAAAGTTATTTTCTATCTCAGTCTCCACCCCCCATTTTTCTCTTATAGTCCTTATGTCAACTTGTAATTAGCCCTCCCCACCCACCGATTCACTCATTTGTCCTCCCAGTAAGACTCCCTGAAGCAAGTTGATTCTGTCTGGCTCACCACTATATCCCGCTGCTGTCTAGGCCAACTTGGTCAAATATGTGTTGCATAGAGGAAGAAGTAACTGAATGAGTGAGTGAGTGCATCCATAAAGCATGGTTTTGTCTAGCTGACAAACTTAGATTGTACTCACTGGTCTTAATCCATTTCAAGCCATAGAAAATGACAAAAAAGCCCCTTCCACATGATATCCTGCTGGGTGGTGGAGGTGTCCACATGGTCTGCCTGGGAGGCAAAGGAAGCCAGGGATGGGTGGGGTGAGGGTTCAAGGTCATCAGAATGACCCTTCCTTCCTCAACCCTGCAACTTCTCTCTCTGCTGCTTCTTGCCTCACACCCTACTACTTGACTTTTTTGTTCACTTGGTGTGAGGCAGACCAAGAACTCATCTCTGTAAGATATAAAGACTCACTCCCTTATCTTGCTTTTGCACCATAGGTGAATGAGTCTATTGGATCACTTCCTGGTGGCTGGATTCTACAGAATAGCACGTGGTTCCAGAGCCGATTGGGTCACCATCGCACTAACTCAGTGGTGCTCAGGCAGGAATGAATTTGTGTCCCAGCGGACCTCTTTGGTTGTTACAGCTGGAGAAGGGGTGTTATTGGCTTCGAGTGGGAAGAGAGGCTATGTATGCAGCCAACCCCCCTGCAGTGCACAGGATGGCCCTGAACAATGGAGAACTATTTAGCCCGAGGTTGACAATTGAGAAATGCCCCAAAGTCAAGGTCAGTGGCAGCTTTGGGTGTTGGAGTTGAGAAAGGGTGATTCTCATCTGTTCTCTAGTTGTCTGTGAAGCAGGGGGCGGCACAGAGAAGAAGCTCTCTATGATTAAAAGAAAACCAAGCAAGAAAATGTGTGCACCACTCTCCCCGGCATTATAATGTGCCGGACATCTGGAGCAAGCCTATTTGGGTTCAAACCCCACCTTTGCCCCTTCTTACATTCTCATTGTGAGCTACCTAACAACCTCTGTGGGTCTCCATCTCTTCCTCTGTAAATTGGAGATGAGAATAGTACCTGCCTCAAACATGATTGTGAGGATTGAGATAACTGGAGAGAGCTCAGAATCCCTGGTCATAGTAAGTACTGGATGTGCGTCCCCTCTTGTTATTACTAGAAGAACAAACCCCAAGTCATGAAGAGCAACATGACTAGGATTCTTAGGGTTGTTAGTATTTACTTTTTCAAGTGCTGTCTGAAAAAAAAATCCAGCAGTCTCCTAGCATTATTCTCAATCAATTCTTTCTGGATTCCTTTAAATCCCCTTATCAGATTGAGTGTTTTTATACTACAAGACACAAACAAACAAACAAAAAAAGGGAATGATGAAAGGGATTAGCATTTCTAAATAACTCCAGTAACTGTCACATAAATCCTGACCTAGTTCAGCTCGTAATTAACTAGGTTAGCTTTTAAATGAGGCAACTCATATAAAACAGCAAGTCTGATCTGAGGCCAAACCCGCGCTGGACAGTTGGATGAAGCAGTTCTTGGAAACAGCCCAAATTCTGGGAGCTACAGAGGTCTTCAATCTTTTTGAATCGACAGCTTGAATAATCTAATGGAAAATTCTCCAGGGTTTTGACCCTTTGATTTTAGGTAAGGGCTACTTCAAGAATGATCCCTTCAAGGCTTGTCATCTTTTCTCTGTCCCTACCTATAAAGGATAGGGGTAAATAGGAAAAGTCTTGAGGTCATTATATCAGCACCCCTTCCTCCCAGTAGAACTAAATTGACTGTTCTCCCAGGAGAGGACAGTGGGAGCGGATGGACTAGCTGGTGGTCTAACAGCCTCCAATAGTGAGCACCTATAGGTGGCTCATAAGACTTCCACTGTCTTGTCCTTTGATATTCTCTCTGGCCTTTTCTTCTGTTTTATGTATTTTCCTCTTCTTTAAAAATCTCCTGTTTGTTCTCAGCCAACTTCCAAACCACTCTTATGAAAGCTGAGTTCTAAAAAAATAATAATATATGTATACATATTTTTCTTAACAACAAAAAAGGTGGTGTTCAGCTAATTGGTCAGTTACTTTGCTTTTGGCTATAAAGGATCTTTCCCTGGAGGAATCACAATAAAAAGAAGCAGAGTTTTCTGACCTGGAAGCAGGGCCAGGCATGGGCACATGATCAGAAACACCTTCGTGTATGTAGCCTCTAACGCCTTTGAATGACTCTTAGGAGATACAAAGGCAATTAGCACTTATACTTGATGATCAGGTTTCCAAGGGGACGTTGGCGTCCTTTCCAAGGTCTTGTCAATTTTTTTTTAACTTATAAACGTTTAAATAAGAAATTTGCTAATTCTTGGACAAAACTAAACAGATCACCAGTAATCCAGATTACATCATATTAGAAAATGTGGTCGCTCCCCAATCTATTCAGTGTGCATGGGATTGGCACCACCGGGGTGTGTGTGTGTGTGTGGGCCCCGACTTGTCTAAACCAAGCACCTGGCAAGAGTGGCTTCCTTAGGTGATTCATGCCTAACCTAAGACAACAGATACTCTTCTCATGCATGAGTAGACAATCTCATGAAGTGCTGGAAGCAATTACACTAGCATGAGGGAAGGCAGTCTAAAGACTAAATGAACATACACAAGAGCCCAGAGCCCAGAAAACTGCAACCAATTGAAGCTGGAACCTTGATCCAACTCTGCCTGAAGCTTGACTGTCATTGTACTTTGAAATTTCATGAGCAAATAAATCCCTTTTTTGCTAAAGATAGTTTGCGGTGAGTTTCTTACAATTGAGAGCTTCATGATCTATCCATTAGTCTATGTATATTTCATAGTTTTGTATAGCTGTTACTTTATAAGTTAGATACATTTTTATAGATACTTGCACATTAGCCTTGCTATGTACTTTGCATGAGGCATTGGTTTATTCCTTGGTGTGTACATTTGTTAGTGCCTAACAATCATGATGGAAAAATATAACATTTTTTTTGTCAGACAAAGTGTATCTCCTTTTGCTATTCTGTCCAAGAATTATCCATGATGATCAGAAAGTCAATACTATAAAATTTGGGGTTGGTACTCCCAGGCAAGCACCTGATTCCTTATTACTTACACACTGGCTAGTTCAAATTCTGAGCCCCATTTACAGGCCATCTCCTCCCTATGGTCTTCTCCAATCCCTCAAAACAGAATCTTTGTGATCCATAGGACTTGACCCATGGCTACCACTAGATGAGTCAAATTGTGATTCTTGATAGCAGGTGGTAAGCTCTTTAAGAGTAAGGATGCTATTGATTTTTATCTTCACGGGCCCAGCCCCTGGAGTGTTTAGCACACACCAAGGCTCTATTAATGCTCTTCTCTCCTTGTGGGCTTTGTATTCTACAGCTTTCCATAGGGTTTCCGGTGCTTTCACAAAGCACCGGAGAATCTTGCTTAAATGGAACAGCAGAAACGATGTTGACCCAAAGAGGGTCCCAGTGCACACTTAATTAGAGACTCACGTGGGCTCCAACTTCTGCCTCTGGCTGATACCACGCATATTTTTGATGGCTTAGCTGGGGGTGCTTCTGCCCCCTTGGGGACACTTGGCAGTGTCTGAAAACATTTTGGTTGTTACAAGTAGGGCGATGGGGTGGGATGCTACTGACATCTAGTAGGTAGAGGTCAAGGATGCAGCTAAGCATTCTACTACATTGAACAGCCCCCACAACAGAGAACCATCCAGCCCTAATGTCAACAGTGCCGAGGTTGAGAGACCCTGCAATGGAAATCTTCCTCTCCAATCTGAGTCTGAGCCTGCAAGCACAGGGGCTTGTCTGTCTCGTTCGTTGCTTCATCCCTGTACACAGCAGGGTCTTTGAGGTGACTAGTGTCTGTTTTTGTCAGAACCTCATCCACCCTGTCCAACTGTCTCCTTAGCCTTTGCAATTTGAATGGATTAATAATTGAAATCATCTCCCCTCTTGCTGTTAAAGTAGGTTGTGTAGCAGATTTTAATTTCTAAGGCATAAGATCAGTTTGGACTGATGTCAGATCTGGGCTGCGCGAATCCTCTCCCTTCCAGGCACAGTGGGAAGGAGCCAGCGGGACATCGACGCGGGTCTTTGGGAGATTGATTTAATGAGACTGCAGTTCATCTGGACTATTTTCTAACCAGAATAATCCAGACACGTGTGTGTTTAAATATCTAATATTCTGTTTAAAGAGCAAAAAAGCAAAACAAAAATATGAGAACTTTCTTATTTCTTTCCCTTTTTGGTTTATTTGTTTGAGTATGGACATATGAACTCATCTTGGCCAATCAGCCTCTTGCCTCATGGAATGTGAATTCTGACCCCACGACTGAAGGATGGGAAATGGTTGGGGTGGACCCATCCTGACAACAGCGCCATGAAAAGTTCGTCATTTGATTTTGCCCCCTTGGTCCCCAGAGGCTTGCTGGCTCCTTCTCCGTTGGTAAGCTACTCCATACTCCCCCCAACAAATGCCTTGTTTTGACTCAAGTGAGCCAGAGGTAATATTTATTACTTGCAAAGAAAGGCCTCACTGTCTAATAGATGGTTTTCCATTCCTACTTTAAATCAAAGAATGCAATTGTAATAACTGTAACAGAATGGCTCCTTTGCATGTTAGAATAAAACAGGCTTAAGCTCCGGTGGCATTGCTTGGCATTCAGGAAAAGGTACTTAAAAATGTCATAGATAAATAGGTAGACCATAAAGCAATGCTAATAAAAGCACCCTATTTCTAGAAATCAAAAGTTTTCCCCTCAAAACCAGAGTCCCCTCCATGAAGATAGGTTTTCCATCGAGCCTGGCTGTAGGACTAGGTCTGCCTTAAAAGTGCTTCTGAGAAACAGATCATCCTCCAACGACTTGAATGTACCGTGTAGAGCCTGTTTCCAGCGCTCATTGTCTGCTGTGTAAGTAATCTGCATATTTAAGAGTCCCCACATGCTCATTGAGACAATAGATGGGGCTGGTACAGTCTACTGGGTCAAAAATCTGCTTTAAATAGTCTATATACACAGTCGGTTGAGTAAATAACAGCATTTTCCAAAAGCCCCTAAATATATAATAACATGATGAATCGCATCGGCTCCTGGATGCAGCCTCGCTGCCGCTGATCAGGAAAATGATGTGTGCGCCCTAACAAGCCACTTACAAATGATCTCATCTTTGCCAGCGTGGGAGCGTTATCTTCTCCTCGGCTGTATTTTTCACACGTAGAGAAAAGGACCCCAAGCACACACGTACACTCAGTGTCATCCTGAACACACAGGGTGGGTGTGAGCCAGTCCAATGCCTGTAGGGTGTCACCCCCAAGGGGAAGGTGTCTTCTCACTTGGGTGTGGAGGGTTCTCCCATCCCTCCATTGTGTGTGACTCAGCGTTAAGCTGAGCTCCAAATGCACAAAAACGGTTCTGCTGAAATCAATTCGAGGCATTGATTTGCAGACCTCTACCTGACCTCATGCTGCTGTGAAGACGACTTGTTCTAAACCACTTCATTAGACCCCTGTTTGTTTATAAGCAGCTTCTATGCATGCAGCATTCTGACAGCTGCCACGCAGTACGTGCTTTCCCACGTGTTGCTTTGTTTTAACCTCGAAACATGCTGGTAGTGGGGGTGATATCGCCAGTTCCATTTTTAAAGACGAAGGAATCTTAGCCTTTGAGAGGTCAAACAACATTCCCAAGGTCACCCACCCAGAGACTGGAAGCCTCTGGCTCTGAGGTGAGCTCACGGCTCCAGAGCCAGTGTCCCTTGTGGCTGTGTATTCCTGTCCACACTCAGGGCCACGTCCATTTTCAACCGTGTGCTGTTCTGGTGTGTGGGGGGCAGATGCCTTTCTGCCCCAATGCAATATACGTTCCTTGACCCATCTTGCATTTTGCAAAAGCTTGCATAACATTTATAGCACTTATAGGACAAACTAGGTCAGGGTAGACCACTTCAAATCTGAGCGAACAGGTATCCAGAACATAACACAGGTAATAAATAAAGGTGGGCTGCAGCAAACACAAGACTTTGTTTTGTCAATAGAGAAGTGATGGTAGCTGGGTAGAAAGGAGTTTAAGGGAGCAGTGAGACTGTAGGGTTATAGACAGGCCCGAATGGAAAGATCAGGGAGAGGTGACACTGAGACTCCCCAGCCTGACCATCTGATCTGAGAGGAAGGCAAGAGGTCGATGGGTCTTGTATGAACTGCGTGCCTTCTCTGTGGCTCCCTGCATTCACCTCTGTGGGTGAACTTCATATTTTGGCTGCTGTTACTTAGTGATGCTTAACTATACCATGTTGGGGAAAAGTCATGTGTGAATCAATGTGATGTCCTTATTATATTCATATGATTGACTGATTTACCAATCAGGAATGAGGTATCTGCTTTACAGCAATGTGAGTTGTAGCAGCACAGACTTTATTTTATCTTTCATCCTGAAAGACCTTTCATATTCAACGAACTCAGTTGCTAAAAATCCCGGGCACCTCACCAACCAAATCTTCACGTTGAATTAATTACTCAAGCAAACTAACTTAAAATAAAGACGGTAAATGTACAAATCTTCCAGGCTGTGGAATTAACATCTTAAGAAGGCTCTTGTTCTTGAGGATATGAAGAAAGAACCTCCCTTTAACTTCTTCAAGCACCTACTATGTGCCTGGTACAGTGCAAATTATTTGGTGTGCATTTTTTTTGGAATTAATTCTATGAGCGAGGCACGCTAACCTCTAAAGGTGAACAATTTGAGGCTAATAGGAGAGATAGTAGAGGCTCTCTGGTGGACACTGGCAAAGGCAGAATCTGAAGCCAAGCTCATAGACCCACGGCCCACGCACCTCCCACTGCAGCGTTCTGCAATGAGACAGTAGCTATGAAGAGCAATCCCAGGGCACTCAGTGAAAATCAGTGTCCGTCTCCTCTCCTCTCATTCCTCCAGAAATCAACTCCATTGTTGCCACCTATAGTCAATTCCTGACATTCCCAGCAGTCAGGATGAGAGACAGATCAGATCATGTCACCTCCGGGCTCAAACCCCAACAAAGGAAATTCGGCTCACTCAACAGAAAGAGCCAACAGTCTGCCATTGGCCTGAAGATTTTTCTAGGCACATGAGCTCTAAACCCCTGACCCATCCATCTCGTCCCAGGTTTTCTCCTCCGGCCGTATTTGCTCTTTTCAAACAAACCAGGGAGGTTCCACTGTAGGTCTTGGCACTGGTTGTTCCCGTTGTGATTTTCCTCAACCTCCATCAAGTCTTTGCCTAAGATACCGAACCCTTCTCCACGCGGGTTGTGGAAGGAATCACTCAGCGTCTGGCACCCGAACGTGGAGGGAGTGTTACTCAGCACCTTGTGGCTGTGTATTCCTGTCCACACTCAGGGCCACGTCCATTTTCAACCGTGTGTTGTTCTGGTGTGTGGGGGGCAGATGCCTTTCTGCCCCAATGCAATATACGTTCCTTGACCCATCTTGCATTTTGCAAAAGCTTGCATAACATTTATAGCACTTATAGGACAAACTAGGTCAGGGTAGACCACTTCAAATCTGAGCGAACAGGTATCCAGAACATAACACAGGTAATAAATAAAGGTGGGCTGCAGCAAACACAAGACTTTGCTTTGTCAATAGAGAAGTGATGGTAGCTGGGTAGAAAGGAGTTTAAGGGAGCAGTGAGACTGTAGGGTTATAGACAGGCCCGAATGGAAAGATCAGGGAGAGGTGACACTGAGACTCCCCAGCCTGACCATCTGATCTGAGAGGAAGGCAAGAGGTCGATGGGCCTTGTATGAACTGCGTGCCTTCTCTGTGGCTCCCTGCATTCACCTCTGTGGGTGAACTTCATATTTTGGCTGCTGTTACTTAGTGATGCTTAACTATACCATGTTGGGGAAAAGTCATGTGTGAATCAATGTGATGTCCTTATTATATTCATATGATTGACTGATTTACCAATCAGGAATGAGGTATCTGCTTTACAGCAATGTGAGTTGTAGCAGCACAGACTTTATTTTATCTTTCATCCTGAAAGACCTTTCATATTCAACGAACTCAGTTGCTAAAAATCCCGGGCACCTCACCAACCAAATCTTCACGTTGAATTAATTACTCAAGCAAACTAACTTAAAATAAAGACGGTAAATGTACAAATCTTCCAGGCTGTGGAATTAACATCTTAAGAAGGCTCTTGTTCTTGAGGATATGAAGAAAGAACCTCCCTTTAACTTCTTCAAGCACCTACTATGTGCCTGGTACAGTGCAAATTATTTGGTGTGCATTTTTTTTGGAATTAATTCTATGAGCGAGGCACGCTAACCTCTAAAGGTGAACAATTTGAGGCTAATAGGAGAGATAGTAGAGGCTCTCTGGTGGACACTGGCAAAGGCAGAATCTGAAGCCAAGCTCATAGACCCACGGCCCACGCACCTCCCACTGCAGCGTTCTGCAATGAGACAGTAGCTATGAAGAGCAATCCCAGGGCACTCAGTGAAAATCAGTGTCCGTCTCCTCTCCTCTCATGCCACCCTGATTCCTCCAGAAATCAACTCCATTCAACTGTAATATAGTCAATTCCTGACATTCCCAGCAGTCAGGATGAGAGACAGATCAGATCATGTCACCTCCGGGCTCAAACCCCAACAAAGGAAATTCGGCTCACTCAACAGAAAGAGCCAACAGTCTGCCATTGGCCTGAAGATTTTTCTAGGCACATGAGCTCTAAACCCCTGACCCATCCATCTCGTCCCAGGTTTTCTCCTCCGGCCGTATTTGCTCTTTTCAAACAAACCAGGGAGGTTCCACTGTAGGTCTTGGCACTGGTTGTTCCCGTTGTGATTTTCCTCAACCTCCATCAAGTCTTTGCCTAAGCATCTTTTCCTGATGAATCTTGCTCTGATCACTCCATTTAAAATTGTAGCTGGTGACCTGGCCGGTGTGGCTCAGATGGTTGGAGTGTCATCTCATTCACCAAGAGGTTTCAGGTTTGATTCCCCATCAGGGCACATACCTAGGTTTCGGTTTTATCCCTGGGGTGCATATGGGAGGCAACTGATGCCTCTCTCTCACATCAATGTTTCTCTCTCTCTCTCTCTCTCTCTCTCTATCTCTCTCTCTCTCTACAAA
>NW_006297821.1:697759-716379 GCF_000327345.1 Myotis davidii
TACCGAATCAACTTCTTTATGATGCCTATTGTTTATAGTGACCTTTCTTTGTTAGTTTGTAAGTTCTGTAAGAGGAGGGATCTTTGGGTGGCTCAATGCTGCAATCCAAACACCTAGAGCAGAGCCTGGAAAACAGTGGGTGTTCCACGAATATTCATTGATGCATCACTGGATGTTTAAAGAACCCTGTGCACATTTAACTCTATTACCTGGGCAGAACTCATCCACTCACCAGATCCTCCTGTGGTTACTGTGGGTTTGCACCCACATCTTACTCCTAAACTGTGGTTTCCAGAAACTAGATATGCTCCCCAGACTCCCAATATTCGCTGAGTATGCCAGTCTTTTAGAAATCCACTTTGGTCCTATACTTAGGACTAAATTCACGAGCAGAGACACAGAAATTTGTACTGTAAAGGTAGAGATTCCTCTTAGGTGAAAAAATACTTAACAGGTCCATGCTTTCAGCTGGGTTGGGACTGTGACCACCCAGGCCTTGGGCTGTAAATGATGCACAGTTAGGGTTATGTAATATGCTTCCTCCAGTTACTGAAGCCGGAGATTTTAAAACATCTTAATTGCTGGAAAGAAATTCCAAAGTATGTTCTTTGTTACACCCTTAGGTGTCTCTGGTCCTAAGATGCTGCAGAAGACAGGGATTCTGTGATGTGAGCTCTTCTTTCTTTGTTAGCTTTGAAACTATTTGATAATATCTGGCAGTTGTTCTGCACTTCCTATGCAATGCAGCAAGAACTGAGTCTGCCCTTTTGAATAAGCACATCAATTATTGTTTGAGATGAGGAAGATTGTGGCTCTAACACATGCTAGCAGTGTGTTCTTGGGCAAGTGACTTAAGTATTCCAAGTCTCAGTTTACCCATCTCTAAAATGGGGGTAATCATAGCACCAACTCTATATGACAGCTGAGAGGATTTAATGAGAAAATGCTACAGGTCTTGAATTCATTTCCTGCTTCCTACTCAGTTTTCCAGTTTTAGCGTAAAGATGCTTGGAGTATCTTTTCTGGCCCCTGAAGTGGTAAGGCTCCCTTCTTACAGAGTCTCATGGTATTTTTCTCTTGTGGTTTCCATCAAAACTGCACTCAAACAAGTATATGTGTAATTGTTAAATTATGGACCCTGCCATCGAGGTGCCATGAGATTTGGGACTTGGTGTCTTGTGCATTGCTGTTTCCTCAGCATATTTTCAGAGTGTGGAGCCAAACATACACACTGCACAAACAGCCTTTCATTGATTCCAAGACCTTTCTTTTATAGATTAGAAAATTAGGTGCATCATGCAGTCAACAGTGTCTTAAAATGACTGCCGGGGGCAGTGGGAGAGTATTTCGGGAATGCCTTGACCAATTTATTTTGCTCATCTTTTCCTTTTTATATAAATACAAAAGTGTTATATTATAAAGCTCTTTTTAAAAAAGAATCTAGAAGAGTCAGTAAGTAATTTAATAGAAATTCTAAGCGATAGGAAGATAGCAATATGTCATGGCTCAATTATAAGCTTTGTTTCCTTCTTAGTACAAAATATAAGTAGTTCTGTGTGCAGTACAGCCTCTTAGATTAAACCCAGGAATCACTGAATGGCTAAAAAGGCTAAAAGTGCTTCGCACAGTGCTTGGCACATAGAAAACAGCCCAATAAATTACGGTGCTATTATTACCACTATGATTATACAGAGTATCAGGCTAATTCAGCATTTAAAACAACACTAACATCCTTACTCAATGATTTCGAATTCCCCGCTACATAGCTAACATTTCTCAGAAATGTTCAGTAGTAGAGTCTTTGGTTAGGTAAATTCAACCTCGACTGAGAATGTGATCCTTGTTGCAATTATTACTCATCTTTCTCCCTTTACTGTAAACTGGTGGGAACTCAGTCTTGGCAGGGTGGTGCCCCAGCTTCCTCAAGGCCTGGGAGGTGGTAGGCGCAGTGAATGTGCGATGACTACATTAACAAATGTATGAATTACTGAAGGTGGGGCTCCAGAGGAAGACTACAGAGTGAGCGTTCCAAGACTATCTTCATTTTCTGGGAAGAAAGTCAAAGACATTGGTCAGACTCAGCATGGGCTCAATAATTATACTTTGTTTGGCCTTTAGTACCAATGCTCAGGGATTCACCACACCGATCACAAAACTCAGAAACATCCCCTAGGACTTTCCGATGGTAAGGCTCTCCAAGCCTTAGCTGTGAGGTGACCGATGGACAGTGAGTGAGTGTGTGTTTTTGTACATTTCCATGTAGAGACTGATGGTCCAGTAGTGAGGAGGGGTGCTATCTGCTGAGTAGTCTTTTCCTTATGGGTTAGGACATTTCTTAAAGAGGTGGAAAGGGCTTATGCTCAATAAATATGTGTAGAATGACGAAGCACAGGGGACAAGATCATTGTCAAGATCATGACTCCCATTGATGAGGGCTTTTACCATGCATTTCTGCCTCTGCCTGGCCTCTTGCCCCTCTACAGATGCTATTGAGCGCCCACCCCCAGTGCTTGAATACTCTACAAGGCCTCGGTTTAGTGGCTGCCAGGGCCATCTTTCAGTGTGACCACCTCAACGTACTAGTGTTGACGTTGTACACAACCCAAGAACAGCTCTTCAATAACCCAATTCATCTACTGCCAGCCGAAGTCAAATCACTTTACTGAAGATTCTTCCTGAAGAGGTGCATGGACAGATTTACAGGTGTGGCTAGTTAGAAAGACATTCCATGATTTGTATATGCGGGATGTCAAGAATGCCCTATATTCTCCCTCCCGTCACCGTATGAATGATACCCTCTCAACTGTTCATTCCGTTTGTTTTAGCCAAACATAAATAGACTGCAGACACGCCTGGGGCTGAAGGCACTTGCAGAAAATAAGCTTCTTCAACTCCAGACACTCTGACGATGGAGACAAAGTGAAGTTGCCGCTGCCTTGACAAATACCCTCCCTCCCCCGAGAAAGCAAAACAGGCGGCCTGTCCGGCTTGCCTGCACGCGAAGGGGACGCATGGTTAGGACTTTTACAACCACTTTTTACCTCAAATCTCTATGGTTAATTTAATTTTCATCTCCATGACTCTTTGTAGGAGCTTGAAAATGTTTGTTCTTTTCTTTTATTGATTTTGTTCTTTTTCATTTAGCTAACATCGATTTCCCCTTCCTCCGCCTGTGTACGGAAGATGGGCACCGAGTCTGGGTTTTGTTGGAGTCCCTGTGCAGGAGGGCCCCCCTTCATGTTCTCGGTGCCACCCCAGAGGAAATGGGCGTTTTCTTCCAGCTGTGACTGTGGGACCCTCCCAGGTCCCTGCCTCGGAGAGACACAGCCATGATCAGCTGCTGCTTGGCTAGCAACCTGGACATTGAGGGGGAGGCAGAGTGATGGACGGGGAAAAGGAGAAATAAAGTCACTATTCCTCCAATAATAAGTGAAGTAACCTATTTCAGGGGAAGTGATCCAATCACAATTCTAACTTCATATGCTATTCATTTTTTTCTGATATGATGGTTATTTTGAATGCGGAGTTTGCTTGGGCCCACTTTTAGCACAGTATGGGAAGTATCATCAACAAATTAATATATGAAAAAAGCGAATGAGTATGGTTGAAAAAGGTGAAGGAATTGAGAAGTACAGATTGGCAGTTACAGACTAGTCCCACAGATGTCGAGTACAGCGTAGGGAATATAGTCAATAACAGTACAATAACTGTGCATGGTGCCAGGTGAGTACTAGAATGATTGGGAAGATCACTTTGTAAATTATATAGATGTCTAACCACAACACTGCATACCTGAAACTAATATAAAATAATATTGAATGTCAACTGTAATTGACAATTAAAATAAAGCAAATGAGTGAACAATGGTCATTCTTGGGGGGTTGGCTCTGGGACAAAATGAGAAAGACTGGGGTTTCTTTTTTTTGGCCTCAATTTTGTTGCTTCTGCTTCCTTCATTTTCCTCCAGATTGCCAGGCTGAATGGTGAGGAGGGGAGTGCTGCTCCCGAGGAGGGAGGGAAATGGGGTGCAGGTGCTTCTAGCCCCGGAGTTAAATGATTAGTTATTTAATGTGAAAAGCTGAGCACCTACTGTGTGCACTGGGCAGTGAAGAAGATGGACCTGATCTAACATTTTAGAGATTAGATTTCGCAGGAGAGACAACATAGTCTTGCAATTGACTAGTCAGGTGTGGGGCACTTCATCAATCTTTGAGTGAGTTATAAGAAAGGGTCGTTTCCGCTAATTGTGCACCTTGAGCCAATGGCAATGCAGTGTGATCTGGGGTAAAGGTGACTTCCTGGGCCCGCTGTGCCTCTGTGGGTAGGGCCCAGGGATGGGGGGACACTGACTGAAGTCACTTTAGGGACCATTCTAATGATTCACTGAGCTTTCGTGGACAAATGATGCTTCTCAAACCCATGCCACTCAGCCCAGGCCTAGTCCCCGGGGGTTTCTAAAGGTTTCGTTTTCTGGACAGTAAGTGCTGCCCTGTGTCCAGAGGGAACTCAAGAAGCAAGGTCCAAACGCTGCCTGACTCTGGGTGTGGTCTCATCTCCTCTTGAAAATCAGTGTGAAGAAGGGTCCTGTGAGAGCCCCTGGGAAATCCTCCATCGTCACACTGTTGCACCAGAAAGGGGGGGGGACAATGTGGTCACCCCACAGGATGAGTGGCAAAGCCTGGAGACACTGTAGTTGACACAACTGGGGAGGGTTGCTACCGGCATGTGGCAAAGGCCACAGATGCTGCGAAACGCCCTACAACACACAGGACGGTCCACGACAAAGATACCCAGGCTCTGAACGGCCCCAGTTGGGAACAGCCTGCTTGAGAGACAATTTCACTGCTCACAGGTCCTGAAAGGTTATTACATCGTTTCAGAGAATGATAAACCTCGGCACTTATAATTCACCACCTGACCAGGAAGCACGGGGATAAATATGAGCTCTGACCCGAATGCTGGGAAGTTCAATGCAAACAGCGTTAGCTGGAAAAAGCCAATTGTTTTTCTCTCACTCACGGTGCCTTTCGCTGATGTTGGGAGGGGGTTCCTAGGTGCCCGACTTCAGAGGCACAGGATTCCTGGTTAAGCTTTACAAGGCCGGGCTCATTGTTTTCCCTCCTCCTGCCCTCTGTGTGAGTGTGAGTGTGAGTGTGAGTGTGTGTCCGTGTACATGCGTGCGCTGTAGGGGCGTCACCTCTACACCCTCATATCCAAAGTGATACAAGCAAGTGACCCGAAGCAGAAATGAAAACCCACAGCCATTTAGAACCATAAAGATCAACCATCTGCTAGGGACTTGGAGCCATTTGATAGGAACTTTGTTTTTATAAAGTATGCCACGGCAAAGCTTTGAAACTTGAGTTTGTTAAAAAAACAAAACAAAACAAACAAACATAAAATAACAAAAGAGGGAAAAAATGGAAGACGGGAAGAAGGAAAAATGAGGCAAAAATACTGTAACAGCCTTCCTGGCTTTGAAGTCGCTACTGATAAAGCTCTGAACAGATCTATTCAAGTCCAACTAACATCAGACAAATGTTTAGTGTATCAGAGGAAGCCACAAAAGCCAGGATTTCATCAATATTTCACAACAGCCTCAGGGAAACTGTAGACTGCAATGCTGTAGGGCAGCTAATGGAATTACACACAAGGGTTTTGTACATTTAAAATAAGCAGCTACTAAAAAAAATTACCCTTCAGTTTGATAGAAACTGCAGAAAACTGAAGATAGAAAACAATTAAATTGCTCCCCACATTTATCCACGTCACTCTGAGAGGTCATTTAATAACAGGTATTACCGTGTGCATGTCCCCCCTCCCCTAGTGAGGCAATAATAAAGATTAACATTTACGAAAAGAAACATAAAATATCGCACAGCCCACTGAATAATTAAAGATGGTTTTGAAGAACGCTTGCCATTGTGTGCCCATGAAGTCTTGGCCAGGGTCACGGAATATGTTTATATAAAATATAATTATAATAGACGGAGGCCGCCAGGGAGGCCCACTGGCCCTTGTTTGTTTTGATGGAAAAAAAGGAACATTGAAGTCTTTCCTGGGACTGCGTGGGGCACCCCGGATCTCGTGCATGTATCACTATCCGCAGTGACTGCTTTCTCTCCTGGGAGATTTAGAGATGGACTTGGAGCTTGCAAATTCTATTCACTCAGCCAGCATGAGATCAGCGTTTTCTCCCCGAAAGTCCTTTGTTGGAGGAAAAAATTCTGCATATGAAAGCAAATTGCATTTTTGAAACTGATATTTCTGTGACCACAAACCCTCACCTGGCTTTTCTGTCCCTTAAAGCTTTGATCAGTTCCCTAAACAAGGCCCCTGCTATTCATTTACGTTTTGTATGAGGAGGAGTTTTCATCCTCCAGCCCCTCGCCCGCCCCTCCCCGCTCCCTCAGGTTTTCAATGGGTTGTTTTGTGTCCCCCGGGGACAGTTGACAATAATATCTGGAGGCATTTTGTCCCCCTGGGTGGGGTGGGAATGTTGGGGGGCTACTGGCATCTGGTGGGGTGGAGGCCACGGATGCCTCTGAACACCCTGCAACGCATGGGACAGCCCCCAAGAAAGAGCGCCCCCCAGTTGGCAGTACCGCTGCTGATGAGAGACCTTGCTCTAAAAAGCCGCCCGAGCACCTGAGCTTTATGAAGATAACAGCAGCCTTATTAACAGGAAGCTGGCTCTTCCACCACCCCTGGCTTCCCAAGCGTGGATTAAAGAGCTTTGAAGTGAGGCTTTCAGAGCTAAGTCCTCCGGAGAAGGCAGCAAGCTTGACATGGTGGCTGACCATGGGCCATTCTAATGACTAGGAGAGGCCTTACATGTGGAATGTGTATCATATCTGCACACGGTATAGTATACACATATGTACATTTGGTAACAACAGCTGCTGCTTGCAGAGCACAGAGCACGTGAGAGGTGCTTTGCACACAGTATGTCATTTTACCTTGACAACAACTCTGGAAGGAACATACTTCATTGCACTCTTTTCACCAATAAGGGGATATTGATCAAGATCATTGTTAGGATACGGCCATGGCAAGTCTGAGACCTGGACGCTGGCCCATCATCAAAGCACCCAGGCCAACCAGGGTTCTGCATAGTTAAGCTGGGAGCGTGTGTGTGTGTGTGTGTGTGTGTGTGTGTGTGGTGTGTGTGTGTGTGCGCACGTGCATGTGTGTGTGTGTGTGTGTTTGCCTGTAGGACCAGCTTGTAAACCACTTGCCTCTCACTTGCAAGGAAGTAGAAGATGACGGGGGAGGAAGAGGAGAGCACATCTCACTTTAGGGACATTTGAGGGTAAAGGTGAGGGAAAGGCAGTGGGCAGCAGGCAGCTGCTTAGCGGGGAGACTCAGCAGCACCAGTTGTTTGCTTGTTGGTTTACTTTGGTTGCTTTTAGAGGGAGATGTGTAAGCCTATGTGCAGAGAGAGAAAGGGAATTACTGCAGGTCAAGTAAATGAAGGGGGGGGGGAGAGAGAGAGAGAGAGGAGAGAGAGAGAGAGAGAGAGAGAGAGAGAGAGAAAATGAGGTGAGCTTGCCAAAGCAGATGGGGATGTCAGCTGGTTAGAAGAAATTTATTTTTTCTTCTGAGCCAGCAAGTTGGGAGGAAGAGTCAGAGGAATTGCTGCAGAGACAATCTGGGAAGTCTCATGTGGAGTCGGGAGCTAGGCTGTCTGCTCTGGACTAGGAGGTGGGAGGGGAGGGGAGGAGTGGCTGGTGGCGCTGCCTTCTCCTGCCAGGCAGCTGCCTGAGACGGAGAGGAGGTGGGTCAACTCTGCCCCTCCCTAATGCCTCTCCAGTAGAAAGTCACTTCTGGTTTAAGGAAACAAACCTTAGACAGGTAGGACTGGAAAGCCATCAAGGAGTAACGGGAACTGTAATAAGCTGAAGAGCACTTGCCCTATCTGAAGGCAACCCATTCAAATTCATTAACACTTTGCAGGCCAACCCAAGGAAGTTGGATGCTAAATGCAGCCTGTGGGCATCTGTTCCAAACTCCCAGTTTGCATCATTTTCAAGATTTAATGACTGTGTATGTGTGCACACATACTTTGTCATATATAGCCTTTATTATAGACTTGGGGCCCAGTGCATGAATTTGTGCACCTTGAAAGGAACTGTGGGCCTTGAGGCTGTGGTGGGCACAGGGCCAGGTCTTGGTCCATCCTCCGCGCCCCTACCCGGCCCCTCCCACCATGGCCCCCGGTCTTCTGTTGGCCAGTTGCCCTGCTCCCACATGCTGATGGTGCTGGCTCCACTCATATTTGCTGATGGTGTGGAGAGACTGGGGCCAGTGCCAGCAGCAGGTGTGAATGGTGGCTGCTGCCCTGATTGTCCCTCAGGAGCATGAGGAGGTGGAGAAGCCCTCAGGGGCAATCAGGCCGGCAGCCACCTCTTGCACCCACTGATGGCGCCAAGCGATTGGGCCTGGCGCTGGGTGCTGGCAGTGGGACTGCAGCACATGGACTGCAGCACGTGAGAGTACTTGTACCAGGTGGGACTGTACTAGGTGGGACTGCAGCATGTGGGAGCAAAGAATTTTCAGTAATTGCCAGAGGCTCACCCCAGTGACAGTGACTGGCACCCTTGGTCTGGTGTCCCTGCTCACCTGCTCCACCATCCCACCATGGCCGATGCCTGCCATGTTTCATGCTCTGCCCCCTGCTGCTGCTGCCCACCATGTTTTGCGCACACCCCCTGGTGGTCAGCGCAAGTCATAGTGACCAGTTGTTCAGTTGTTCCACTGTTCAGTCTATTTGGATATTACACTTATATATATATAGATTGTACTTCTATAGTTTTACATACATTTTGACACAAATGGGATTTATCCTAACCACTGCTGTAATGGAATTTTTCACTTATACTCCAGACAACCTCAGGTTGAGTGTATGTAAACGTATTCCCTTATCTTTTTTTGAGAGTTTGTGCTGCAATAGGACTGGAGAAGGCAACCAGGTGCCTTTGCCATTTGTCAAAGCTTCTGTGGCAGCAGTTGTGACATCGTGGAAAGAGGATGACAATTGGGAACTGGGACAATTGGGGAAAGTCCCAGTTCTACCAACCCATAAGCTGTTCAATTTTAGGAAAATGACTTGGTTTTTCTGGGTTTCCATTTCCTTAGCTATAAAACACATGTACAAGTACTTGCCGCGTTAGCACTGAGAAGATTTGAACAATTAAGTGACATAATATCTAATAAAACATTCTGCCGTCGCCGAGGTGTTAATCAATGTGAGGCTACGCGACCCTCAGCATCCTCTGAACTCAGGGGTATACCACCTGAAAGCCCTGGCCTTCCAGTCTCCGCTAACCTTTGCAGGACTCAGCTCTCCCAGTAGTGGGTCAATCAATCAATCATTCAATATTTATTGAGAGCCTACTATGTACAAGACCCAGGGGACCCGTGATGGGCTCCCATCAATAGAAGTACACACTGCAGGACAATTAGCAAGCGCATTTTGACTTGACCTCTGGTTGGCTTATAATGGAATGCTCCCTAAGCTTGGTCGGAGGTGAGTGAGAAGAGAAAGGGAGGGAGGAGAGGAGCGGGTCTGCTCTGGGTAGCCTCCCACTGCCCTCAACGGTCAATGAAAGGTGATTTAGCCAGGATTAGAAACCTGTGGTCCACAGGCCAGGTTTGACCTGCCCCTGTTTTTGTAAATAACATTACATTGGAACAGCCACATCTATTTATTTAGTTACGGTCGTGCATGTAACTAGATACAGAGATGCAGGAGATCATGAGCACCCTTTTAACGGCAGAGTTGAGTAGTTATGACAGAAAACATATGGCTTGCAGAGCCCAAAATATTTACCCTCTAGCCCTTTACAAGAAAAGTTTGCCAACCCCGATTTCAGCAATCCCATGAATAATGAATCACCTCCAATTCTTTTGTAACAAGGTGCACATATCCAATGATAACAGCCATTAGTAAGTTTTTAGTGTGGTTGAGAGAATGTAGTAGTATTTTACACACAGTCTCACATCATAGCCTCAAAACAACACCACGAGAACAGTACTGTGATCAACCCCATTTTGTAGATTAGAAAACTGAGGTGCAAAGAGGTTAAGTAACTTGCCCAAGGCCACACAGCTAGTCCGTGGGATCTGATCCCAGCTTTCTCTCTTCTAGAGTGTGTTTTCTTAATCCCGATGTTAGAGTTTTCCAAAAGTCAATCTCTCATGTGCCACTCTCCTAATTTATGTCCACATTCACCTCCCCTTAACTGTTCTTTGCTGATTATCTTTCTTTTCTTTGAATAATGAATTCCTATAGCATTTTTTCTTTAACTTTGTGGAAATTATATTCAAATAGTTTGAATTGGATGTACTAGTCACATATGTTTTTAAACTTTTTCTTTGGAGGTGATTGTAGAATGACATATAGTTGTAAGAACTAATACAGAGAGATCCTGTGTTCTCCTAACCCTGTTCCCCCAGGGGTAACATCACCTATAACTGGAGGCCAATTCCTCAGCCAGGACACTGACATTGATACTACATCGACTTACTCAGATCTCACCAGCTCACCAACACTTTTGCGTGTGCACTTTTATTACTTTTGGGGGACCTCTGCTCCAATCAGAATACACAAGGGTCCCATCACAAGAACCCCTGTGTACCTTGTCAACCACGGCTTCCTTGCCACCCAATCAATGGGACAGAATAGAGGGCCCCAAAATAATTTCCCACCTCTGTAATGCCTGCCAATGTAAGCTGGAGCCGTAAGCTTTTGAATAGGTAGGCTTTGGAGGTGGCTTTTTCCATCAGCATAATTCTTGACATATATTTTGAAAGTCACCCTAAAATAACTATATAACACTTAGAAAATTTTTTTACAAAGCTCATTCATGTTAAAATTATCTTACGTGCTACCAATGGTACCCACACTGACTTTGGGAAACCCTGCCATACACCGTGTCACCCGATGGACAGAGACAGCGCAGCCATGAAGACGCTCTGATGGACAGAAACCTCCAATCAGGGCTGCTCAGCACACGCTCTGCGGTGATGGACACGTTAGCCGTCCCATCCGGTCCAACATGTAGCCACTGAGCACGCCAACGTGGCTCGTTCCGATGAAGAGAGAAAATGTCATTGCAATGGATGCTAAGTTACATTTAACTCGCCACCATGGCTAGTGGCTTCCCGGGGAAAGTGCTCTCTTCTGGTTATTAAGGGTTTAAAACACTGAATAGAAGTTGACACATTTCTTGTTTTTCTGTACTTGCTTTGTCAACGCAATGACAACCCGGAGAAGGAAGAACTCTTTTCAAATGGATTTATGTGTCAGGCTCTCGCCTCCTTCTGAGGCTGCATGTGGCTAAGTCTTGCCGTGGCTCCCACACACCTTGCTAATTCTGGACGCCTGGTGACCCTCCTTGCACTCCCATTAGCACTGAGAGTGAGCCCACGAGACTGCTCCCAGAGCTCCTGGGACACCTGTTTAAGTGACACCTGTCCCTTGGAACACTTATTTTTATTACATGCTTTGGACTTGCAGTCGTGAATGAGCTCAGACCCTCTTAGCCCGTGGACTTGGCAAAGGGCATGGACAGGTCGTCGATTCCCAGGGTTCCGAGCGGTGTGCCCTCTGCGGGAAGATGCCCGTCTCTGGCAGCTGCTTCTGGGTACGTTCATAAATGCTTGCTGATTCGCACCCCGCTCATGTGAGTTCAGCTGGCCTGGAACACGGCGCATCGCTGAGAGCTGAGTATCCCGGGAGGGGCAGGAACCTTAGTTTTCAGAGGTTGCTGGCATCCGGGCCACAGAGAAGGGGGAAAAGGAATGACAACTTTGGGGGCTGACTTGTAAACAGTCACTTGGCAGCAGAGGTAACGTTTGTGGGGAGCTGGGGTGGGTTGGGCTGCTGGGGGTTTTGGCAGAGAGCCAGGTACATTTCCGGAAACAGGAAAAAAGAGTGGTCAGTGTTGCCCTTTTATCTCTTTGAGCCTAAACATCGTGCAAGGGCAACAAAAGCTAGCTTTTGGTCATTAGCCATCTATGCTCTCCAAGGCATGTGCCCCTTCAAACACAACGCTGGCATGAAGGTCGTTACCCTGGCCAGTCTCTTATTTCGCCTAACTTCACAGATCTGTAAGGCGTTAGCCATTCGAAGAGATTGATAGGATAGTTGGTGAGTAATTTCGATGAACTATAACACTAACCCAGTAAAGTATTATAATTTTAAATGTGTCCAGAAAATAATTGAAATTCTGGCTTAGCTTCATCATAATGCAAACTGCGGGGTATATTTAACAGCTGACTAGCTTAGCATGAATATTGCTTTAGAAATGGGGTCATATTGTTTTTACGAAACAATATTGCTCTCAAACACGTTTGGGTGGGGAGAAGAAGCTATGAGTACCCTTTTAACCTTTCTGTCTCTTTCTACCTGTGTCTACTCTGGTGATGTAGGGGTCTGGTGTTGTTGGAAGGCAAACACAGAAGGTACTGACCTTTAAAACAGACCTGGTAATGAGCCCTTGGCCATCACCTTCCTTTCACTACTACTCTGCCACCACATCTCCGTTCCCCAGCAGCCTGCTTTCTGCAGCCCTGCTAGAAATGAGGAAGATAAGACCATCTTTCCTGCTGGCCACGACAGATGTCACTAACAGGTAGCCCCCTGTAGTTTCCTGCAGAATGTTTACTTATTTATTTATGTATTTATTTATTTTTAAATATATTTTTATTAATTTCATAGAGGAAGGGAGAGGGAGAGAGAGATAGAAACATCCATGATGAGACAGAATCATTGATTGGCTGCCTCCTGCACACCCCCTACTGGGGATCAAGCCACAACCAAGCGTGTGTCCTAACTGGGAATCCAACTTCTACCTCCTGGTCGACTCTCACTTACTGAGCCACACTGGCCGGGCTGTCGATTTATTTTTATATGTAGCTGTCACCATTTGAAAAAGGGCGATTTCACGGGAAAACCAGATTTATAGATGTTCCTAAAATGTTTGAGGATTTGGCAAGACTGGATCTCCATTTCCACTGGGTGACAATCCCTGCCCCTGAGTAGACACTGTCACTTTGAGATGCAGAGAAGGCATTTCGGTTTGTAGGAGGTTTATCATGGCCTGTATTGAATTTCCCTTCATAGTTGTTTGAGTTTTTGATTCCCAGCACCCAGTGTCATTTCCCTAGTCCTTCACACGCAAACATTAGCTCTGCCTTGGTCCACTATCTGGCAGTGGTCGGCAAACTTTTTCTGTAAAGACCGGTTAGTAAGCACTTTAGACATTGTGGGTCATGCCGTGTTTATTACAACTGTTCAACTCTGCCATTGCAGCCTGAAAGCAGCTCTAGATGATACATTAATGAATGGGCATGTCTGTGTTCCAATAATATTTTATTTATGAAAAGAGGCTGGTCCCCGAGCTATAGTTTGCGAACCCCTGATATGGGGGTGAAACAAAACAAACTGGCCCTTAAACAGTAGCCCTATAGAGAAGTGTATTTATTTTTTTGTCAGCAGAGAACTTTCCGTCGATGTGGAACTAATCCCACCCAAGGCAGTGCTAAAACCGCCCTCTAGCATGTGTGGGTGTGGATGGTGTGCAGTGAGCTCATTCCCCATTTTCTTCGTTCGAAAAAGAGTTACTGACCCTAGTAGTTATTTGCTCTTAGGAGCATCACCGCAAAAGACTTCCCTTCAATAAAAATGGGAATTTAAAATCTGATCCTTCATGGAAAATGAGCTCAGGTGGGTTATTCTGACTGTGGGAGTGAGGGTGTCCACTGAGAATGAATTGTCATGGAGAGACAGCAGCTGCGGGGCCTTGCTGCTCCTCATTGTAGAGGAAACAGTTTTCTTGTCTTATCTCACTGGCTGGTTGCATCTCAGCTTTCTAACTTGTGTGAGGGTGAAAGGGAGCGCTCCTTCCCTAACTGCCCTTTCAGCATCACTTAGCAGATCTCAGTTTCCTTTTTCAAAAATGAAGAGTCAAAATCAGATCAGAGGTGCCTACCTGGCAATTTTAGGCCAAATCTGGCCACCTATGTATTTAGTTTGGTCCAGAGTATTTAAACACAAAAGATAAATTAGTTTTGACCTTGGGAAACGAAAACATTTCACACACACAGCACACAAAATCAGGTTTTGGCTTTTTGGGGAACAGTGTGAAAACCTAGTATTACTGGACATTTATTCCTCCATCTGCATGATTGCTGGCATTGAGTGTAGGTACCTTCTTTAATCATGACGAGTTCTTTACTAGGCTTGCTTCACATAAGATACCCATCCCGATAAACCTATGAGTTTGTTACCCAAAGACCAGATAATCTATAAGGTCTCCTTTAGGATTCAATTCCTAGGGTTCTGGTCCCTCCAAGTAAAGGCAACAAGCACAATTTGCCAACCTATCACAACACCCAAACTTTGTCAATTCAAAGATGAGTAACAATGATGGTCTGATCAATACAGGAGGAGTTATACTGCTGACTGTGGCTCAGTTACGGCTCTAATACAAAATGAATCAGAAACCGGGAAAAGCATTTCATTTCCAGCCCTTCACAACCTCCGGGGGAAAAAGCAGCATCAACACTTGCTTTCTATTGGGGGACGTTAAGCTTCACAAATTTTATTTCTTGTTTCTGGAAAACCTGCCCGAGATTGTTCTCATGTTTAAAAAGCCAGAGGGAGGGGTATAGACATGGATGGGTGAGGACATCAGTTTTTAGGGAGGGAATTCATAGCATCTCAAATAGACTCTGTGTTTACCTGGCAGTCTTGGGTCAATGGGGAAGTGAGACATTGGCGTTTTATGGAAATACTTAGAGGGAGGGACACAGTAAGAGCTTCTTTTTTTTTCTATCACGGTTTCCCCGTTGAACACGGCCACCTGCCATGGAGCTGGGGGCTCAGCAGACTATAGCTCCTATTTTGGCTGGTTTTCATTTGAATCAGCTGACTACTGGACTAGACTGAGTAAGTGTGTATTAGGGAGTCCGTAATTCTAGGCCAACCTCTGGTAGGCTACATTCGGCAGTCTCTAACAGGGAGTGGCAGCGCACATGCTGAACGGGGACCAGGGAAGCAACTACTTCATTTCACAGGATATTCCATAAAGAATGATGCTTTCTCCCATTTTCCTTGCAAACTCTCTCCGTCTGTTTTCTCACGTGAAAGAGATATTGCCACAGGAGATGCCTCATTTTCTTTATGAAAAGGGTGACACAACCACAATGGTAAATAGCTACTGATATTTGGCCTCAGGGGGACACAGAAATAGGTGGGGACTGCCTGGAATTGCTGAGCACCTGCCCTGGGGAAAGGGGGTCACCACAACCCACCCAGCTCCAGCACATCCCGCCAGGCACAAATGAAGAACCAAAGTGGCAGAGTTTTGGTTTTTGTAAAAGAATGTAAGAATTTTAATGTTTAGGGCAAATCCTAATTTTTAACTATTGGCAATAGAGTTGACATTGTTATTATTATTGTTATTGTTATTATTTAGTGTTGTGTGTGGGTCACACAAAGTAAGTTTGCAGACCAAACTCAGCTGCCCCGTGGCCACTGGTTCTAAAGTCTGATCTTGCCTAATGCAGACCAGTGTTCCCCATCCCCTCGGTTTGAATAATCATAGGTGCCTGCAGAGGGCTGAGCACACACAGCTCTGTTACTTGAAAGCTACTCAGAGCAAACGTTCCCATCATAGGCAGTGGTGCTCGGCCTAGAGGCACGCTGTCCTTAGAAAACAAACTCAGTGCGGAATAACGGAAACTGCAGGGCCTTGAAAGAACCGGACCTGGGACAGGGACCCAGGGCGACCTGCCCCTCGTTTGAGCCTCAGCTTTCTGATTCTTCAGAAGCACAGGTTTCCCGAAGAACGATACAGGGCTGGGCTGTTTGGTGGAGAGAACATGGGATTTGAGACAGGAGTCTGAGTTTCCTGTCCATCAATCAGGTTTGCATAATTTCCCTCAACCTCAGTTTTTTTGTCTGCAAAAATGAGGAGAAAGCCAGCAGCAATGTCTCAGGATGGGTTCTGTGACATTTTCATGAGATGACACAGAGAGCTCCATGGAAACGGGCGTGGCGGGCCCACAGATACTGCCCTCAAACATGCTTAGTTTGATCCACACGTTGTTTTAAAATGAGAACAATTTCATGTTTAAGTATAGATGTGGCCTGTCTCCTAAAAACGAAGATTCTGACATTACTGCCCTTGTATAGTTGCCTGCAGAACTGTGCCACTGCGGACCCCTTTGACTGAGCAAGGGGTCCCTTTGTGTCAGTAGTGGTCCCCACCCTCCCACCCCCCTGAATCAGAGCCAGCTCTCTCACTCACTGCCATTACCTGCCTGCCATTCAAATTTGCAGTCCCTGCCTTGGGGAATCTAACGTGCCAGGCCCTAAGGCCAATAGCCATTTGGATTGCTGTTCTGATTATTGTTATTATTTTCCACCCATGATCTCTTACTGACTATGAGTCTCACACTCACTTCTTCTCCTGGCTCGTTGTCCGGTCTCTGAAATGGGAATGGTAATGCCTCATTTGCCTGGAGCCAGGCTCTCAGGTGAGGCGAGGCCCCTTTTGCTCCCAGAGCTCCGGGTGTGCGGGGCATCCGGCCAGCAGAGGGCGCTGGTACAAAAGGCTGCAGGTGGACGGAGCCAGTAGGGACCAGGCAGGTAAGGCAGCTGGGCAGGTAGGAGCTCTCACACCCTGCCTTTCACAACTGGGAGGACCCAGCTGTACAGCGTGGACATGACAGCAAGCAATTACTCATCTACTGATACAGCTGCACGTATCCAGCTATGTGACTTTCTGGAATATGTAATGTGACCACAAACTTTCTAAAGCCACAGCCTGACAATCAGACACTAAAAATAACACCCAGTCTGCGCTGGAACAGAAAGACATGGCTCCTTTGGAAGGTGGGAAGGGGCCACTTTCGGTTCTGCTCCCCTCCAGCGCCCTGTATATGGAGAGGGAGTCTGAGGAGAGAGCTCCCACCTTCGAACACTGCGCTCACCTTTAGACATCTCAGTCCCCGCAAGATGTAGACAAATGGAGCAAGTTCAGAGAGGAGCAAGCCCGATGATTAAGGGGAGATTCAGAGCACCGCCCTTGCTACTAAAGCTGTTCGAAAGATTAAAGTAGCCTGACACGTCGGAGCTGTCTTCTGCGGGTGATGAATCTGGAGTGACACTGGGTCTCCACGCACCTTCCAGAGGTGTGAGCACCAGGGAGGAGGAATTAGCACAGGTGAGCTTCCTTTAACAGTCTTTCTGGGTGATGATCTTGACACCAGAAAAATGTTGCTGGCCAGTAAGAGCTGGGTGGGTCACACACATGCTTGAGAACCATTTATTGTCCTGACAGTGCCCGGCATAAAAGGACATTTTCTAGAGAGGCATTCATGGCCCTATGTTACCAGTCCCTGGCCTACCTCTCCTGCTCTGCATTCTCTCCTCCTTGCCAGGGACTTGCTGCTACCCAACCCCAGTCATACTCTTGGCTGTGGCCTCCCCTGGCTGTGGCCTTCCCTGACTCCTCGTCTTGTCCCCATCAGGAGTGGAAAGCTCAGGAGCCAGCCGTGGCCAGGCTGGTGAATGGGACCCAGGGAGACAGATGGTAATGCCAGAACCAGCTCAGGGCCAGTACTTGGATACTGATTTTTTTCATCTGGGACACTAGTGCTCTGGGGCCTCCACTGTCGCCTAGTCTCAGCTCTCAGATGCTGCTCCAGGAATGGGAGGGCCAAGAGACCAGAGCTAATGGTCTGCTGTCCTTCAGGCTGAAGTCTCTGGGAAGTGACTGGAGAATTCTGGGACATGAGCAGTCGGACCTCAGAGTAGGCATTGGGTCCTGGGGAGGAGGGTGGGAGGTAGCCCCTTTGTTCCCACCCCTATCTTATCATTTTCCTGTATTTAAAAATATATTTTTTATTGATTTTAGAGGAGAAGGGAGAGAGAGAGAGAAACATCAATGATGAGAGAGAATCATCAATTGGCTGCCTCCTGCATGCCCCCTACTGGGGATCAAGCCCACATCCTGGGCATGTGCCCTGAACAAGAATTGAACTGTGACCTCCTAAATCATAGGTGGATGCTCAACCACTGAGCCACAGCTAGTGGATCATTTTCATGTATTTTTAATAAATTCTCTTCCCCACGTCTCTACTCCTGAAGAGAAAGTATCTGGGATGCCTTTATTATGACAATCTGGTGGAAGCCAAAGTCACTCTGGGGAAAGTAAATGTCTAGTAGAAGCTTCCCCACTTCTCTGTACCAGTAAATGAGAATTAACGTGGCAACAAGGTACTCTGCAATGGTTTAACCAGTGGAGGGGCGTGGTGAGAACGCTTTTCATGTGGCATTTAACTATCAAAGACGCTGCTATTTTGGCCTATGAACTGGCACAATAAACTGAAATGCTCGAGACTGGTATCAGTCATGGGATGAGGGGGCCGTGGTGGGATAATCCAGACAAGTGTGTCTGCTCTGTCTGTCTTGTTCAGAAGACCCAAATTCAGGTTTTGATAAGATAAGGGAAAAGAACACAAAACAAAAATGGAGTTTCTGCAGAAGAGTCTGCCCACTGGCGTCTCCTGATCTTAGTGTCCATTAGGACTTCTCACTCTCTTTC
>NW_006297821.1:716413-747816 GCF_000327345.1 Myotis davidii
AGCTTATCCTACAAAGCTTGCTTTACTCAAGCTAATTACAATGATGCTGTCCTCTCAGACTCGGGGCTGCTGGTTATAATAAGGATGATGCCAACAGGGTTTGTTGAGTGTTTACTAAGCAGAGCCCTTTTTGAATCCTCCCTGGATTCACTCCTTCTTTGTCTCTCTCTTTTTAAATTATCACCTGAGGATATTTTTCCATTGATTTTTTAGAGAGAGTGTGAAGGAAGGAGGAGAGACAGAGAAACATTGATGTGAGAGAGACACATCAACTGGTTGCCCTCTGCATGTGCCCTGACCAGGGCTGGGGATCTAGCCTGCAACCGAGGTACATGCCCTTGACCAGGAATCGAACCCAGGACCCTTCAGCCCATGGGCCAATGCTCTACCCACTGAACCAAACCGGCTATGGCCATTCCTTCTCTATCACACTAGCCTATAAAGAGAGCTTTGGGAATATGCTTCATGAAAATACACTTCCCCTTCGCCCCCAGCCATGCCTATGCTCTGCCTGTTTATTCCCAACAGCATTTAATAACCGAATGTAGATTATACTTTATTTGTTTAATTGTCCTTTGTCTGCTCCCCACACTGGAATGTAAGCTCCATGAGAGTGGGATCCTGTGTGTGCTTTATTGGTTCTTATTTCCTTAGGTCTTTGGACTAAACCCCTAGGATACTCATAAGTGCAGGGGTCCCCCCTTATCTGCAGGGGATACATTCCAAGACCCCCAGTGGATGCCTGAAACTGCTGAATCCTATATGTACCACACTTTTTCCTATATGTACATTCCTATGGTAAGTTTAATTTATAAATGAAGCCCATTGAGGGACTAACAACAGTAACTAATACCAAACTAGAAAAATTATAACTATATATATGCGCCAAGCAACTGGAACAACTGGAGTGACCAGTCGCTATGATGTGCACTGAGGCTGGCCAACCAGCCTGATTGGGGGCGGGGCCGGCCAGCTAACTTCCCTCGGCTCCTCCCTGCAGCCAGCCCGGCCCCAACTGGCCCTATGGGGGCGGGCTGGCTGGACTCCACCCATGCACAAATTCGTGCACGGGGCTTCTAGTGCTGTTATAAAAGGTATGTGAATGTGGTCTCAGTTATTAAGCTGAAAACTTCCACCTTTTCCACGGAAGGAAGCACTTGGCAGTTCTCTTGGGCACGGGCATGTCTGAATCCAGTGTCACTAGCCACTCTGGTGCTCTGGGCCGTTAGTAAAATAACGGTGACTTGGACAGAAGCATGCAGTCCCAACACAGTCCTTGGTCGACCTGATGCTGAGCTGGCTACTGAGCGCCCAATGGTCAGTGTGGAAGTGTCCTGGGTGCGACGGAGCTGGAAGGCACAAGATTTTATCACGCTACTCAGAATGGCACACAATGTAAAACTTAGGAATTGTTTATTTCTGGAATTTTACATTCATTATCATCCGACCTCTGTGGACCTAGGGTCAATGAAACCATGGAAAGCAAAGCCGCGGATAAGGGGACCACTGTATTTAAGTAAATACTCAATTATATCAACTTGAATAATTTTATTCCATTGGGCTACTTACCACACTTTACTTTGCACTGTACTCTCTGTGTGAGTTTTGGGTCTTCACACTAGATCTGAGTCAATGCAAGGCCGAGACCCAGGGCATATCTGTGGGTGAGCATCCCTGCACCCAGCACACTGCCCGCCTCAGCACCGTGCCCCACCTTTAGCAGGCCTTTGGCTAATGCTGGCTGAGCAGCCATCCCTTCAGACAAGGGAACCATCAGGGACCATAAAGCCAGGCTGGGCTTTTTCTTCGGAGGAGTGGTGTTGCCTTTTAGAAGCCCAGATAACAGCGCAGTTTTGTTTTGACTCCTTTTTTCTCAGGTACGATTCAAATCTCAAATGTGAAATGCAATCACTGAGGCTGGTTTATCAGTGTTCATGGGCATGAAATTGCAAAAAACGTCCAATTACTTTGTTGATTAAATTCTTAATGGTATCCCAAATAATAGCGTTATAAAAAATGAAGGCTATTTCTATATTTTTCCATAAAATGTGTGTGTGTGTGTGTGTGTGTGTGTGTGTGTGTGTGTGTGTGTGTGAAGCCTGGCGCCATGTTTCACTCTTGGTATAGAGCTCAATTTTTCTTATTGACTGATTAATTAAAATTTAAACGCGTGTGCTGCGGATCGGCCCAGCCATGCAGTCAGCGAGCGCAGAGGAAGAGTGCGGGGGCCGGGTTTGTTGCCTGAGCATCCAGGTGCAGCCGCAGAAGGAAAGCAGGGACCAGCCTCCTCATGGACTGTCCAGACTCCCGGTTATCACACTTCCTTAGAGAGCGCCAAAAGGCACAATTCTGCATGAATGTTCCAGGCGTGAGCAAGGAAATGGCAACAGACTTTCAACTGGGGTTCTCCGAGGGCTAAACTTCTAGCCATTTAAAAATGTATTTGTCAGATATTTTTTGGCTGTTTGCAATACATTGCAAAGCTCCACAACTAAATGGAAACTGAAGTTTTATCCTCCAAACCATCCATTATTTATCGCACTACGCATCTTTTAAATTTTTTTTCCCAGTCGCCACTGCTCTTCTTTTGATGGGCACCTCGGTGTGGATTTTCCTTTGGAGGAGAGCTCGCCACACCCAGCGCTCAGTGACCTGGTTCAGGGGAAGCCCGCCCGGCCCCGCCAGCCTGGGAGCGTGTGCCCAGCCCAGCTATGCGGGTCCATCTCCTGGCACAGCTGAAAAATCACCGTTGCCGACTCATGGGCTCCTGGGGGGGGTCCTTCCTTTCCTGCGGCTCTGAGTTTGCGTGACCACCTCCAAGAGGAGAGAGCGTTTGGGAATGAAGCCGGCACAGAGGAGAGCGACTGGCTCCTGGGTCCAGTTCTACCCACACTCCTGGTGCAAAGCCCAAGACCGTGGCTGCTGGCACCAAGGGCATTTGGGCTTTCTGGCTTTTGAAACGGAAACAGTCCTGATTATTATAGAAACGATACCCCCCTAAAATGTGTCCTACCGATGCAGAGTCCCCTTGGGAGATGAAGAACTCAAAGAGGAATGCCCACCATCCCTTTATCTGAAAATCACCCCGTGTTCTGGTGAAGAATTACGGGAAAGTATCTTCCAGCAGGGCTCCTTAGCATCCTTTGCCACAGCTTTTCACAAGCAGCAAATGACCCTAAACTAACATCACCATTAAAGAAACGAGGGGGCAAGAATCAGGTTTCTCCGAACAGTTTCCCCCTGAAGAAGCAGCTCCAGTGCCTGCCAGGAGCTTGTCATTGCTTATGTAACATGTTAAATTATTGCAAAGTCATCCCTGTTTCACTTCTATGCTCCGTGTGCCTCCCCACTCGGGGCCTTCCTGCGGGGATTCCAGGAAGGTGGCAGCGTAGGGAGACGGGGAAGCGCCACATGGGCAACCAGTCCTCAGATAGGTCCTCCCTGACCGGGTGAGGTAGGAACCACTGTAGACTCGCTAGCTGATGGGACTTGGATGAGATTTAAACCTGGGGGGCAGGGCAGCTGGGGCAGGACGGCTGTAAGACTTTTGTGGGGCCCTAGGGCACCCTTCCCACCATAAAATATCAATATTAACAACTATTCTCAATATTATTTTAGATGTTTCAACGTTTAGATGTTTTCTACTTGAAGTAACACTTAATAGATTTTTATGGGACCTAAAATTTTCCTTTTTTTCCTGATGTGCGGAAGAAAACATTTTCTTTGACCTTAAAAGTTCATCCTTCTCTGCTCCTCCCACTCTGATTTTAAAAGAAATTAAGACATTTTTACTGGCCCCAGACCTACTAGGCCTAGTAGAGCCAGGGGCCCTGGATGGGGGTGTCTGTGGAGTTCCTGTTTTGCATTGTTTTGTTTCATACAAAAGAGAGCTTTCCTCTTTCCTCAGAGGCTTAATTTTAAATGGAGATCTTGGATAACTGGTGACCTCGGCCAGTTAAAGTCTCAGGGCCTGTTTCCTCCCATGTAAATTGGGCATAATAATAATTAATCCCTCCCTCAGAGGTTCTTGTGGGGATTAAATGATTCAATTCAAGTAATGCGCTTAGAAGGATCTGGCACCCGGAAATCACTTAATAAATACCAGCTGCTAACACGCCACTCCTCTGCTGCGCCTACGATTCCCCCATTCTCTGCCTTCTAGCTACCCATTGGTTTTCTCCTCCCTCTCTCTTTCTCCTTTTTAATTACCAAAGAAATATTCCTTATAACAAATCCAAACACTGCAGAAATGTTTAAAGTAGAAGCTCAATTTCACACACCTTTTTGTCATCCTGCTGTGCAGAGAAACCACTGTGTTAAGTTCGCTGTGAACACACACACACACACACACGCACACACACACAATTTGACTGCATCATAACTACGTCCTATTAACTTGCTGCTGTTTCCCAGTCAGGACACCTCTGTGGAGGGGTCAGCTTCCGGCCCCAGATGGTGGCCTCTTTCGTTCTTTGGGGAGAAGAAGGACAGAGAGCTTTCTGTTCTTCAGGGTGCTCATGTTCAAGGCCATTGCTCCACTATTTCATCTCATGTTTTTCTGTGCAGGGACCCTCTGGTCAAGTGCAACCCAGAAGAACAGGGGGAAATATTAGGAAGCCCGTTTTCCTGCCAAAACAGCTCCCGTGATTCCATTCGGACTCAGGTGTTCATTTCCTGTTTGGCACTCAGGAGCCCTGACTGTCTAGTGCCTCAGTTTATCCAACTTTCCCTAATGATGGTCATTTAAATGGTCTGCAGATTTCCTGGCCCGGCTGGAGCGCTGGCGATGTGGGTGGCCTGAGTCCTGCTCTGCCGTGTAGACCATGGAGCAGAGCTGGGGTTAAATCGTGTGCCTTTGAAATGTGTCCTTGTTGTTTTCTAACTGTCTTTTCACAGCTCAGAGAAGTTGATTTCGAGCCAAGCCAAACGGGCAGGTGGAGTGAGTGTGTCCTCGGGGAGCGATGCCCTGGGGAGAAGGCAAGCATCGCTGAGGTCTGGAGGCTCTCCTGGGTCCGCCACAAAGCAGCAAAGAGGCCCGAGATGCCACAGAACCCGTCAGTGTCACCTACTGTGCTTGCTGAGATGAAGACTAACCAAACAAATAACTGGGGTAGCACAGCTAGTGGGTACGGGGGTGGGGGAGGAGGCTCTGGAATTTGCCACCTTTTAGCTATGTGACTGTCAGGAAGTTGGTTGACTGCTCTGAGCTCCTTTCTTATCTATAAAACAGGGATGACAGCGATACCAATGCTCCGAGATTTACAGTTGCCCTGCAGGGTTGGGACTGCATGCCTCACTCCGCACACAGATTGCCCAGCATCAGCCAAGCACTCACTAACAGTCGGGAGTCATTACCAAGCGACCTGTGGCAGGGCAACGTGCACCCAGAGAGACTGTTCCAAGTCCCACCACTTGGAGGATTCGTTATTTTGCCAGATCTCAGCTTCCTCATCCACATAGCACCATTAATAATTTCTACTTCAAAGAACGGAGGCAGAGGGCTAAACGAGAGACATGGGCAAATGCCTGGCCCAGAGAAGGTGACTGTTGATTTAAGTTCCCATCTTCTCCTTTCCTATACCCACTGAAGTGAGAGAAAGTCCAGAGCAAAAGGTGGCACCAGACCATATCTTTTAAAGTTCAGGACTATTTGCATCTGTGTTCCATTGACCTTTTAAGAAGAACACACATATTTTTATTGATTTCAGAGGAAGGGAGAGAGAGAGAGAGAGAGAGATAGAGAGAGAGAGAGAGAGAGACATCAATGATGAGAGAGAATCATTGATCAGCTGCCTCCTGCATGCCCCCTACTGGGGATCGAGCCTGCAGCCTGGGCATGTGCCCTGACCAGGAATTGAACCATGACCGCCTGGTTCATAGGTCGATGCTCAACCCCTGAGTCACGCCGGCCAGGCTCATTGATGTTTTTTGACTTAAGCCTCCAGCAAAGAGTAAGAACATCAATTAGAAGAGCTACAGCCCACAATCTGGGGGCTGGAAAGATTTTCAGAGTTTAAGTTGTAAAAGTGGGGTGTAGGGTGCTCATATCCAAATATGTGGCCTTGGGCAAAGGGGGGAGTCAAAACTGGCCCTATGAGTGGGAACCATGACAAGGCAAGGCGGGCAGCTGCGGGCATCTCACTTCTGCCCATGGCTCCTTGTCATCGAACTTCAGGACTTCAAAATATTCCTGGTTTAAGAAGGGACCCAACACTCCCGCCTGATTTTTAACCACAGCAACTTAAGGCGCTGGACTCCAAGGGCTGTGAGTTCTCTGGCCTCATATGGACAGCCCACTGCCTCCCACGTCCACTTTCATCCTTCTCACTGGCTTAGCTGGGGCAGCGAGCCCTCATGGCGAACTTGAATTTCAAGCGGGGTGGTTGGAAAGAGGAACAACAGTATGCTTATTAGGGCATCATTATCCCTCTGAACTGCATCATCTATATCCCTGGGAAGAGCCCATGCCAGGTCAGGAACAACAGTTTGAGTCAATAATTTGTCAGGTTGGAGCAGGTGGCTAAGGGGTGGCGTAAGAAATCACCCGAAAGGCGCCACAAACTGAAATGGATGGAGGTGGAAGAGTAATAAGAAAGTGATCAGTGAATCCACAAACAAGTGCAGATCCATCAAACAGCAGCAGGTGGATGGGAGCAAAATGGGCGAGATTCAAATTAGTGAGACCTGGACCTTGTCAAGGCAAGGTTAGGAATTCGCCCTGTCACCGCTGTCTACCCCGGCTGGAGAAGTGCCCACGAGAGAATGAATCTTCCCAGCTCAGGGAGCTGGAATGGAAGAGATTTCCTAGAGAGTATCAATTTGGATTATAAAAATCCCAAGGTCTTGTGCGCTGACAGGGTGAAAGGTAGAAAAATGGACCGGGCTTCTTGCAACGGCCACTACCTGCGGAGCGCTTGATGCTCTTCAAATGTTTGCACGTTCACCCAAACCGTTCAAAAAGGCTGGAGACAAAAGACCCAGCTGCAAAGCCTTGAAGAGATAAGTGTTTCATCCAAATACCCATGACCTTGGGGGTTTGTGGTTGAAATATTTTCCCTTCTCTATTGGTCCTAACTCTGATAAAGTTCAGTCCTGCGTTTTAGGGTCAGGGAAGCAAAGGCAAGGGCTGAGAGAAAAAGTAGGACAATGATGATGGTGATAATATAATAATAACAATGACTGTATTCCAGGCCGGGTCTGTGCCAGGGTCTGAGCTGAATGCTTTAGACCTCATCCCTTTTAATCCTCAACACAGTCATATGTGGGACTGTTACTGCCTGTATTTTTCACATGAGGAGACTAAGCCTCTAAGAATTTAAATGTCTTGACCAGGTCACAGCTCATAAATTATGCCATCAGGATTGGTGCCCAGGACTCTCTGAACTCAAAGCTCACACTGATCCACCCAGCCTTCTACCACTGGGACTTCATATATTTGGAAGCAGATGAAGGCGCTGCAACAGAGCAGGCTGGGTATCCATTCACAGCCTCCCTCCCCCCACCCATGTGTCTACCAGGCAAAAATGTGGACACGTATCCGGTCCAGATGAATACACGTGGGTCTTCTGCCTGGGAAAACCAGGAGGTCAGGGTCTAACCCTACCGCACTGCAGTGTGGCCACAGGCTTACAGAAGGATGAAGGTGCGGAACCTTGTGCATGTTACAAGGACCCAGGCTTCACATTCAGAGCTCCTCTGGGCATTCTAAAGGCATTTCCGGTCACAGCGACTTGATCCACACTGGACATAGAAAGAATATGTACCTTCTGTACAAAGCAAAGTACATCCGTCTGGAAATACTGTCCGTCTTCTGAGTTTCCGTGAAGCATTGCCACAGGTTCCCAGTGGGAGAGCAACCATGGTATCCTGGGCGAACCTGCATGTCATATGAAGCTCAGCTACATGTCTGAACCCGGAAGCCAGCCACCAGTGCTCCTCGGGTTTGTCTGAATTCTTTTTTTATGTTTTGGTTGACATAGTGCTTAATTGCTCAGGTTTAACTATCTGCAAGACCCACAGGAAAATCCAGAATCTAATCTGTCATGTGCTAGTTTTGTGACTCTCAGCAAGTTACTTAACCTTCTAGCTAGCCTTAAATTTCTCTTCTGTAAAGAGGTGATAATATGAATAAAGGAAAAGTTTTATTGGAGGATCATATAAAAGAAACCTCAGAAGGGGCTCAGACAGTGGGGTATGGTCAGAGCCCAGGAAAAGGAAGCTGGAATTACAATGTACCTCTGCCGTGAAGAGAGGCTAGAGGCCTCAAACCGTGATTCCCAATAGATACAGAACGTGGAATATATATATTTCCAATTGCCATGTAAAAAAATTAAAAAGAAGTGGGTGAGGTTAATGTTAACATATTTTATTACACCTAATATATCCAAAATATGTCATATCATCATTCAATCAATAGAAAAATCAATGGGATATTTTACATCTGTGTTTTTGGATGAAGCCTTCATCCGATGTGTTTTACGCTCCTAGTGCACCTCATTGTGGACCAGCCTGTTTCACGTGCTCAACAGCCACCTGTGGCCCAGAGAATCAGATTACATCCCCGAGGCAAAGTGAATAAACCCAATTCAGCCTCTGGGTGGGTTAGGTTCGGGCAGGGCAGTTAAAACAAATAAATTACCAAGATTTAAAGATCAGGCCATTTCACCTAAAAATTCAGTTTTCTGGTTTCTCTTGGCAAAGCCTAAATCTGGCAGCAGGGCCACCTCCCACTGGGTACCTTTCTCTGGAGCTGAGTTGCAGCTGTCCTCGTGGGGTGGGGGTGCTGGAATATCGGTCCATGTCCATTCCACTTCCTGGCATTTCACATGTGGCCCACTTTGCTAATGTACCACGCCTGCCTGGCCCCTGTCACTCTGTACGTTTGAGACCCCTGTCCCCAAACCAATGGCCACCCTACCCCACCCCACCCAAAGTTGAGACTAAACTTTAGTTCTGCTCAGACCAGATCCCTGTCTGGCACCTATGAACCCCATCCTCTCTTAGCGAACCGAAAGGCCAGTTGTGCCCATGGATCCATCCAAGGGAGCAGCTGAAGTTATGTAAGGACAGTTACAGCTCAGTACATGACAATGATTCATATCGGAAAGGATGGAAAAGACCAAACAGCTCATATTGTGTCCCTTGATCTGCTTATGTATGATTCATCGGTAATGACTTGTACATGGCCAGCGCAGCCAAGGGAAAAGGCAGAGTGAATAGAGAGGGAGTGGCTGATTGCTCTCCCGACATGAAAAACCGCCCCCCTGCCTCCTCCCTCCCCAAGGCCGGAAGTGTTAGAAGCCATGGCACACATCAAAACTCAAAGCCTAAAACCATCAAGAAAGCAGTTAAGTCTTGCTAGCTTCTATAGCTAAAGTTGACTTCCTTTTTTTGACTCACAGACCCCGAGGTGCCTAGAAATTGAGGCAATATGGTAAAGAATTTAAGAGGTTTAGAATCCAGCAGTCCTGAAATGTGTCCCCTGTCTACATTATGGGAATTTGGGTGCATTGCTTAATCTCCCTCAGTCTTAGTTTTTTTTTAATCTAAAAATAGGTTTAATATTAAGTTCTCTTTCTCCAGGTTGCTGGGAAGATGGAGATAATACGTATACAGCAAGCCCAGTGCCTAATACATAGTAAGTGCTCAATAAATGCCAGCAATGATTAAGAAAGCATATAAAATTATTACCAATGAGTATGTACATAGCCATACCGCCAGGGAACCACAGACCAACCTGCAATGCCTTTGGGTTCTGATTTATTTGTTTTGTGCAAGGATTAGAGGAGAAACTGATACCCCAGCTAAGTTCCTCTCCCATAATGGTGAGACAAAGGTGCAGAGAGGCTATACTCATGAAATCAAAGCCGGTGGGTATTCACTGAGGTCTTACAATCTCCAGGGGGAGGGTGTGTGGGTGAAAGGAACAACAGCCACAGCCCTTGTCATTGAGCAGCAAAGAAGGTGGTTGGGGAGAACCTTAAGTAGACACATGTCAACAGCAGGCTGTCATCCTTGTCTGATCCGCACCGTCCACGTGGGCAGCACATACCTGCAAGGACTCTCTCTTGTTACTGGCAGTGCCCCGCACTGGGAGGAGAGGCAGGGCTGCCCTCAGAAGAGCCAGCCTCCAATCACTTCTTGCCATCTCTCCTCAAATCCAGTGGTTTTCAACATAGGACATTTGGCAATGCCTGGAGACATTTCCTTTTTTCTTTTTTAATTGATTTCAGAAAAGAAGGGAGAGGGAGCGAGAGATGGAAACATCAGTGAGAGAGAATCACTGATCAGCTGCCTCCTGCATGCCCCCTACTGCAGATGGAGCCCGCAACCTGGGCATATGCCTTGACTGGGAATTGAACTGTGACCTCCTGGTTCATAGGTTGATGCTCAACCACTGAGTCATGCCAATCGGGCTGGAGTCATAACTTGGAGGGGGAAGGGGTGCTACTGGCATCTAGGGGGTCAAGGCCACAAACCATTTTACAATGCACAGCATAGTCCTCTACAACAACCACCCAAGTATCTGGCCCCAAATGTCAACAGTGCTGAGGTTGAGCAACCACAGAGCCCTCCTTCACATGGATGCCTGCAGCAGCTCCTGCCTGGGCGCTCTGGGCCACCCTCCCCCATGGGAAACAGAATGATGGCTCAGAACCTGTGACTATGCTACCTTATGTTCCAAAGGGATTTTGCTGGTATGATTAAATTAAGGATTCTGAGGTGGGAAGAGTATCTTGGATTAGCTGGGCCCAAGGGGTAACCTCAAAGAGGGAGGCAGAAGGGTCAGACTCAGAGAAGGAGATGTGACAGGAAGCAGAGGTCTGAGTGGGGCCTGAAGACAGGGGAAGGGGCCACGAGCCCAGGAATGTGGGCAGCCTTTAGAAGCTGCAAAACAAGGAAACGGATTCTCTCCTACAGCTCTCAAAAGTAATGCAGCCCTGCCAGTACCTTGAGTTCAGCCCGGTGAAACTGACTCTGGGCTTCTGGGCCTGTTTGAAGCCACGGGACTTGCAGTGCGTGGTCACAGCAGCAACAGGAACGGACAGAGGACTCTACAGTCCATCTCAGCACAGCAGTGTGTGAGCCGCGGGAAACACGGCAGGTCAGGCTACTCCTCCGCTCAAAACCATCAGCGGTTTTCCTATTGTTCTCAGAAAAAAAGTCGCTTAACCGGCTCCACAGCCCTCCATGGTCTGACTCCTGCCATTTCTTTCCACTCTTTTCTTCAAAGACTTTTTTAAATGGAGAATTTCAAACACATCCGAAAGTGGACCCAACTGGACACTATCTCCATGTACCATCGACCAGTTTGATGTTTAGCAACTCATGGACAGTCTTGTTTCCACTGAACCTCCAACCATTGTCCCCACCAATATTATTCTGAAGCAAATCCCAGACTTTACACCGTGTTATGCATAAAAATTGTGCTACCTACGGTATCTCTAAAAGAAAAGATCTTGCCTTATTTGAAACAGACTCATTTTTCACATCCAAAAAATTATAATAATAATTCCCCCTTAATATCATCAATTATGCTAAGTTCAAATTTCCAACCGTCTCACAAATTTGACTCAGTTTCCTTCCCTCTCCTCCTTGTTTTCTGCATGAGACCACCTTGGCCTCCTAGTGTTTCTGGGCCTTTCTGATGAAGTTCCACCTCAGGGCCTTTGTACTGGCTGTTCACACAGCCTGGTAATCCCACCCCCTAGGTTAGTCACATGGCTTTCATCCCCACAGGCTGCTGCCCAAACATCACAGTGGCTGCAGGGGAGAGAGGCGAGATGGTAGACTCTCCAGGAGACCAGGTGTGATCTACATCCCCTCTCATCTTCCCACAGTAAGAAGCTCTGTCGTTCCGTCTATCACAGCTTCTGGCAATTGTCACATGATCCCTAGTAAAGTATTTGGTGTTCAATACAATGTTCTTGCTGATGGATGGATCAATTCTTCTCAGGGTAAAGCTCTAAACTCCCTCAGTCTGGTAAATTACTTCATGTGTAAGACTTATTTTCCCTTCTAGGGACAAATAGCTGCAATTTACTGCACATGTGTTAGGGCAGGCACTGTGTTAAGTGACGTATACACATATTCTCATAAACAGATGCGATATGGGTGTTATTGCTCATCCCCATTTCATGGATTAGGAAGCTGAGGTGGTGGGCAGGATTCTCAGATGGACCATGAGATTCCTGGGCCCTGATGTATACTAGGTACACCTTCTCCCATCTGGGCTACATCAAACTGTAACCTGGATACTGCTGGGAAGGGATTTCAGATGTCCTTAAGAGCCAAAGCAGATGACTTTAAAACAGGAAGATTATCTAGGGCACTTGACCTAACTCATGAGCCCCTTAAATCTAGTGGTGAGAGACAGGGAAGTCAGGAACCTGGTGTGTGGAGGATGCGAAGCAAGAGTGCCATGGTGTGTGCCTTTGAAGGCGGCGAGGGGAGCTGTGAAGATGTCTACACCGAATACACAATATTCGTGCATCTTGACTTCAGTTGTGTGTACACTCATAATACGTATAAGTCTATAAACTAATATTTAATGAACAATAGCTTGTGTCAGGCTCTGTAATGATTCCTTTGCACAGAATCTTTCATTGAAGCCACTTGCCTGGCATAACTACACCATCAGCTGGGAGCTGGGCTTGTCTAAAATCACACAGCTGGTGAGTGTCAGAGCTGGGGTTCGGACAGAGCTGGGAAGTCTGTGCTCTGGCCCTGGCAGCTTATGATTCCCTGGGAGTTTTACCAGTGGAGGCATTAGGATTAAGGCAGAGATGGCTTCTATGGGCCTCACCCTTTAGTATCATTAAAAAGGCCAAAGTATTAGACATATTTCAAAATCAGCCACCAACGTGTCTCAGTTCAAGCTTTGAGACCATTAAGAAAATGAAATGGCATTGACTGCTGAAGCTGGGCCCGGGATCAGGATAAGCCAGTCCCAGCTCGGCCCCTAACCGCTGAACCCAGGGCAAGTCTTAGAGCTCCTCGGGGCTTACGATGTAAATTGTAAGTTATCTCAAATGCAAAATGAGGGATTTGGTCTGGAAAATGTCCAACATGCTTTCCAGTTCTAAATAGTGAAAACAAGAAAGGTGAAACAGACAAGTGTCTCTTTATCATTGACTTTAGCCCAAATCCCCCATTTACCTTGGCTCAGGAATAAGACTGCCTGGAGTTAACTCATAGCTCCTTCACTTACCAACTAGGTGACCTTGGACAGGTCATTTCCCCTCTGAGCCTCAATTTCCCTGTCTGCAAAGTGGGCAACAATACCTGCTTCCTAGACTATTCTGAAGACCCGGTGTGACAGTGTGCATCCAGCACTGGAGGAGCCTCTGGTGCCAGGGAGGCACTCATTCCAAGTGTCTCTCAGTCCATCTTGTCTGCCATCCTCGTGTCAGGAAACCAGGACGACCTCTCAGTGGTCACACAGGAAGAGAATCATGTGAGGAACGGAACGATCGCTCACTCTTAACTGGGTTACCTGTCTGTAATGACAGGCTCCCCAGGAGGCCAAGCCCTGAAACTACAGGTAACACTTGTATGCAAGTTGTCTGAGAAGGTGTTGGCTATCACCACCCTCTCAGAAGGGGGTTTGTGTGTGTGTGTTGGGTGGGCATCACTGCCATTCACTGCTCTAGAGAACTTCTAGTTTTGTCTTATGTGAACGATCATGTCCTTTGGACATCGTTCTCAAGAGACAGAATTGGATTCTGGAAAAATGGGGCAATTTCTGCAGAACCATGGAATGAATGATTCTTGGCCAAAGAGAAACTTCAATGACTGTCGGGTCACTACCAGCTGCAGTGGCTTTCTTACTTCAAAGCCGATGGGCAGGATTCTGCCCCAACCCAGGTATACCAGCTGCTTTCCCTCTGAGCCCAAACAATCGCCCCCTCTTGTTGCTGCGGAGACCATGCCAGCTCAAAGGGAAGGCCGATTAAAGGTCAGAGTTCAAACATTTGTCTGTTTGGCAGGAATGAAAGGTGGCTGTCCGCTAGGACCAGCCATGCCTGCAGCAGCGTTTTGCTGAAACAGGAGACCAGGTTCCTCCACTTGAACTTGGTAACATTTAAATATCAAAAACTTTGTTTTCTAATCAGAAATGTATTGAAGAAGGAGAAGTAAATTATATGCTTGATGGTGACTGAAGGTTGGGAAAATTAGGGCCACTTTCCATGGTGTGAATATAGTGACTTCAGGTTGCAGGATTAAAATTAAACCTTTGGGAGGATTTGTCTTCCATTCAATTCAACAGCTAAATAGACACAGAAGATGCTAATGTCACCCCCAGGAGACCCCAAAAGTTACCAACACAAAGAAAACATAGTTTAAAAGTCTTTTCTTGTTGCACCTAGCTCCCTGAGAAATGAGAAAGCCCAAATTGTAGGTTGAGCATCAAAATTTTTTAAAAAAATTAAAGATCATAACTCCATTGCCATACCATATGTTATTAATGTCTGTCAACACTGTTTAGCCAGCAATTGCTGACAGTTCCATATTTGCTATCTAAATACAGCGTAAATAAATCCGTAATGAACCACTCTGGTAAACCTTCGCACTGATTGGAAATACGATAGAGTAAACAAACTCTGCTCAGAGTATATACAACTGTTTAATGTCAAAGACAAAGTCACACTGTTATTTGACAAAACAGAAATGAAAAAGAGGAGGGGCGAGGGGAGGAAAAATAACCAATCCGGAGAGAGGAAGTAGTAGGAAGGGGTGCCACTTCTATACAGAGCAGTCTGCATGGGAAGAGGGCCCAGGGAAACAGGGTCGGGAGAGCAGTGGCTGAAGGGCCTATGCCTGGCGGCCACACAGTGGGTTGCTGGGTATGACCTGGGACAATGCGTTTAAATTCGCCACTATTGCAGATCTGGCAAGTATGGGTCATTGAATTCAGGCCTGCAAAGATATGTGCCATTCAGCATTGACTAGATTAGAGCCGCCTGGAATCAAACTGGAAAACCCTGACCCAAATGTTGTCTGAATGGTGTTCCCTTTTTGTCTGTCTGTTTTTAATTCACCATTATGTATGCTTTAAATCAGACATCCAGGCATCATACCAATGGGCTGGGTTCAGGTGGAGATAGACAGACTATTTTTAATTTAATTGCACCCTCTTTTCTCTTTCTAGAGTCTTGCCTACGATGTGGGGCTCCTTCAGGTAAGAGGTCTGGGTAACTGACCGTAATGGGCCTCGCAGCTTTATAGCAAGGAAGCCTACTGACTCAGAGCTTCACTAGGGGGCGTATTCTAATTGGTCAGAAGCACATCCTAGCAGCAGATTTTGATGCCTCTGGGATGCTGTCCCTGGGCCTGGATGAGATCTGCAGAGATGCATAATGATGCCAGGGACAGGCCATATGGAGAAAGAGACCCCCTCATTCACTGCGAGGGAAGGCGATTCCTACCGTTGTCTACTAATCCCATGAGCTGAACAGCTCTCCTCCTTATTGTCAGGGCCGCGAACAGCCTTTTGATCGGAGGCATCACGAAATCATGTAGCATAAACAGAAGATGCCGATTGACAGAATTCAAACGGCAGCAGCCGACTCCCCGACGGCTGTAGCAGGCGCAAGTGGAGGATGAGATTGGCCTCCTCGGTGCCTCTCCAGCAGGCCATCCGCATGGCTCTCAGCACAAAAAGGTAGAATACATCATTGTGAACGGGCACATCCATCTGCAGCCTCCCCGTGTCTCAGTCACCTGTAGTTAGGCCTGCAGACACTGTGTGTACCGTATAAATCTGCTCTCTGAGCAGGGGGGTGGGCGGAGGAGAGGCTTTCTCGGTGAAATACTAGTTCGGCAACAGTTTACCTGCCTTCCAAGGCTGTTAGGAGGATTAATAGCTTCTGGGTCATTTAAAGTTTGAAAAGATCCTTGTGCTCTTTCCAAGGAAGATAAAATAATAAGACTGGCCATTTTGTGGGCTGGGATGTGAGAAGAGCAGGTAACCGGGGGCTCTTTGGGTAACTACTGCCCAAGTCACAGAGGTGCATTAACCCTTCAGATGAAATGCACCCACGTTTTTGCAAAAACGAAGACGATGGGCACACGTAGCATCCGTGTTTGAAAACAGCCAAGCCCTGAGCCCCTCAAACACCTTCAAAGGAAGGGTTTGCCTTCAGTGGGAGAAGGGCAGTGCTGTGTGGGTAACAAACACACCTGTTTTAACAGCCTTTCTGTTTATTTACCTGGGCATCTTTGGCCAATATATTTGCTGTCTTCATCAGCTCACCCAGGCAAAACAGAGCTGTGCGTAGCTCAGGCATAACCTTGCTTCCAACTGGCTGTGAGCTCTGAACAAACCGACCCTAAACATACATTTTTCACTGATGACCCTCGACCACGTCTGGTAGGACGGCACCCCCATTTGTTCAATGCCAGTGGTCAGGGTGTGGCCTCTGTCTGGTGGTCCATGTCTCAAAGGCTTGAGGTCGAGGGACTGAGTTTGGCCATGGCCTTGAACCAGCCCTAAGGGGGAATCTGATGCTACAAAATGTCCTGCTCCTCTGCCTGCAAGTCCCAGTCTTCACCCTCGCCCCTTGCCACCACTCTGCACCTTCTCGGGCGTGAGCGAGGGACAGAGAGCTTGAGAGCGAGGCAGATGTGGGGAAAGGAGCAGCAGGAGGAGCGGACTGTGAGTTTACGAAGCCTGAAATAGCAGCGGCCAGTGGGTCTCTGCAAGTTGCAATCAGAACCAGCCTGTGATAGATGCCAAAGGGAACCGGCCCTTAGCATCCACAATGGGACCTCTCAGAAGAGAATAGAGCGGGTTCCGGGATCTCATCCCGCATGGCCCAGGCAGGCCCCCTCAACTGCCACCTTACAAAGTTTCCCTCTTGGAGAGCGACCCTGAAACACCCCTGAAAGGGTTAAAGGGAATGAGTGACAACCCTTCGGCATGATTTACAACGTGGAGCCCTGTAGTGAAACCAGGACTTGATGGATGATGCTGAAAGTCGGAGACTAACCATAAATCATGTCTTTGAATCACTGACAAAGATAAAGGAGAGAAAGAAAAAGCAGTGGCATTGACATTCACTCTCCCAATAATGTACATTGACTAGTTACAATGCGGAGCCTTAATTAAAAAAAGCCAACTCGAGGTATCCACCTCGGTGAAGAGAGCCCAGCCCCTGGGAGGCTGCTTCTGGAGATTACAAATCAGGGTTCGGGCCTCTTTCACCAAAGGTCACGCCCCCCCCTGGCAGAAGACACTCAATGTGAACACCACCAAGCCCCCAACAAAACAAACATACCAAAACATCCAAACAAAACCAAGGAGCTTCGGGCAGCTGGTCAAGAGCGCACCATGGCGCTCATGGAAGGCCATGGGAAATGGTCCACATCAAGAGGGGACCAGCTGAACAGAATCCAAGAGACTGTGTGATCATCGGGAAAACAGGTGATCAGACACACAAAGCATCAGACACAAAAAGGTCAAACAACATGACCTGTGTTCCGAAGTCAGAGCTCTGAGTGGGAGGGCCAGGAAGTGCTGGCCGGTTCACTTGCGTTGCCATTCACCTGGGACACTCTGAGAAACCGCTGCCCCTTCCTCAGGTTCACGGAGGAAGGCAGACCCTTTCTTACTCTCAACGTAGGACGGGCTTTCTCTTTGTTCAAGAAGAAGGCAGCTTTCCTGCCATGGATGGTGGAAGCAATCGGGGATGTGTTTCCTAGGTCCTTCAACAAAGATCTACGGTTCCCCTGCGAAGCTCCAGACTCTGCGTGTGCGAAAGCACTGGGAAAGAAGGGGTGGGTGCCCATATCCACTCATTCTGTTCAAGCAACGTTCAGCATTCACTGTGGCTTAGGTGCATTGTAGATTTGGGGAACGTGGTGATGAATGAGACAGAGCTGGTCCTAGGCCTCAATTAGACTATTGTGTCACAGGGAGACAAAAAAACGAAAGAGAGAACAAAGACGACATTATAAAGGGGTGCACTGAGGGGCAAAGGAAGTCCATAAGTGCTGATGCCAGGGCCATTGCCTGGGTGTGAGGTCTTAAGGATGCCGACTGCTGTCCCAACAGGGCTGCGAATGGGGGTGTGGCTACAGCAGTTGTAGGCCCAGCAGAAGGGATGAGACAAAAACCCTTTGCCCCAAGCAGGAAAGTTCTTCATAATTCTCTGCAGACAGTGCATGCAGGCCAGTGCCTGGTTTGAGGCCTCTGCACCATCCTGTGGACAAGCAGAGTGTGTGAAAAGACCACCTGTCCTCGCTGTCACATACGCTAGCTGGCTCAGTGGCTCTGTCTGCAGTTTAAGATTCTAGAAGATTCCTACTTAAAATTTATTATTATTAAATATTTTTTAAAATATATTTTTATTGATTTTAGAGAGGAAGGGAAAGGGATATATAGAGAGAAACATTAGTCAGAGAGAAACATTGATCAGCTGCCTCCTGCATGACCCCTGCTGGGGAACAAGCCCAAAACCTGAGCATGTGCCCTACCCAGAATCGAACCATGACCTCTGGATTCAAGGGCCTGTGCTCAACCACGGAGCCACACCAGCTGGGCAGAAGAGTCCTACTTTGAACACAGTGACACCTTAGCCTCTGTGGCTTAGACCAGTCTCAACCTGGAGAGTCTTTATTCTGTCTCTGAGAAAAAAGAATCCTTCTTGCAAGATCATTCAAAATAACAGAAAGTTTGGGAAAACCCCCACCCATGAAAATCAGGAGTGGGGGCTCAATAGCGAGAGAAGGACCCAGGCTTTCTTCAGATCCGAGCTTTGCCAATGATCAGCTGGTGGCTCGAACCGATCACTTCAATTCCTGCACTTCCATTTTCTAATCTCCTGCTGGGATGCCCAGAGGTGACCACTATTGTGTGTAAATTTCCAGAACATTCTTTGTAAATGTAAATGTAAATGTAAATGTAAATGTAAATGTAAATGTATATGTATATGTATATGTATATATGTATATGTGTGGTCTTTACTGTCTGCATGGCCCCTTCTCTGGATGGCCAAGTTATAGATCAGGTCGTTTTATTTTTTCAGTCAGCAACTTGTCCTTGTTTTTGTGTTGACCTTAACATTGGAAAAATCTCATTTATTTCTCAGCTCTGAAACACCCACCGGGAATTCGCCTCCTAACCCCATTCTTCCCTTCCCCTTCATTCTGCTCTGTGCTGGGCCTCATGCTAGAGATCAACAATATGATACACAGAGGAAGGTCCCTGACCGGGAGCCCTCTTGTCTGACAAACACAAATAACGTTTCCTAAGCGAGAAGGGTGAGAACAACATTGATCCCGAAACGGTGCATGATGCTGTTCTGACATTTGCATCTTGCTGATGTCTATGTAGCAGGGACAGTGAAAAGCAACCTCTTGTCACTTATTAGCTGTGTGACTTTGCAAGTTGATTAACTATCAGTCTCAGTTTACCCATTTGTAACTAGGCTAATAATATTACTTACTTGTAGGGTTGTTTTGCATGTAAAGTCCTTTAAGCACTGGCCAATCTATTGAAAGTCCTCATAAAATCATTGCTGTTATTGTGGTATTTTTATTTTATTTTTTTCTAACCTTGTCAAAATTGGACTAACTAGACTAGAACCAAGCCTCTCCCCTAAAATGAGAATGAAAGAAAGAAATGAAAGCTAGAAGGGAAGGCTCTCAGGGCAGAAACAATTGGGTGTGTAGGGTGCCTGTTGGCATGTGCGTACATTTCTCGTTAGCACATGTCATCTCCTTGCATCTATGTCAGACTTCCTTTCAGTACTTCCTGCTCACAGCCTGACAGGCCCAGCATTCCAGCAGTGGGAAGCAACAGGTGATAGGACAAATGGAAAAAGAGTTCAGTGATGAAGATGTGAGGTCTGCCTCTTAGAAGATCTCATCTGCGGGCATTCATGGGAAAAAGATAGAAACAGACATTGTTTGATGGAGGCTGATCCTGAAAATTCTTAAAACCCTGTCTTCAATGTATTATGTTACATAGCTAGAGATAATACACATAAATGATTAGTTGCATATATAATACAATATGCGGTATCCTACATATGATTTATAACTGCGTGTGTGTATGTGTGTGTGTGTGTGTGTGTGTGTGTGTGTGTGTAAAATCACAATAAACCCACAGTGGCCAATAGCTGTGAAGTGCGAAGCAAGGACATTTAAGATGCTACTAGCAATGTAGCTAACCTTATGTGCTTCCTGGACTCCCAGGAGCCTTAACCATTTCCCTTGGCATTTATCAGCAAAAGAAAATAATAATATTTAACCACTCATGATTCGTCACGTTAATTTGAAGAGGAAAATGTACCCAGAACCCCATCAACGAAAACATCCCAACATTTTGTCCTTGGTGGTGTAGTGAAAACTCTTCCCTCCTTGGGGTGATTCACCTTTTGTCTCCTAGATGCAGAAGAGCTGGGGAGCGGGGAGGGGGAGGTGGGCTCATCACTGGAAAAATTGTGGGTCTGGAATGCAGCATTCAGGTAGTTTGCAGCTTTTATGTTGGTTTTGAACTTCACATACATTAAAACTGCATCATCTATCAATCTTACAGTTACATGTCACTTATGAAAATCTACTGAGTATTGTTTTCATCTTGCCTTACAACAAGCTGCGAAGCCTCATGAATACTGAATAGTGCTGGAAATTACAGCACATCTTTTATTTTTAAAGGTCTCGACAGTTTGGAATGGCAGGATTTCTTTGTTGGAAGCGGCACCTCTGCACACCGATTGGGGCTTTCGCCTCCATTTTCTGTTCTGTCCAGGAGCCAGGGCAACACCGCCTTTCGTCCTTAGTACAGAGAGAGTGGTCCTGCGGCTGCCGCTGCCCCCACCCCATTTGAACCCTGCTGGCGGAAGTCATTTCGAGGGGGCTGTGTGGTTCAGGTGAGGGATTATTATTCGGATATCAGCTCGCAAGGAAACCACTGCCTGGGCAACCTACTGAACCATTTCACCATCTTCCAGGCACTTTATCCTCACCCTTAATTTAATGTAGTGAAACAAAAAAAGAGTGAGAGAGACACCTATACAGAAAGACATACACAAATAGAGATAGAGATAGAGATAGAGATAGAAAGAGCATTTAAGAAATTAAACATGCAGTGATATGTATATTATATTGTACTGGCTCTTCAAAGTTTCCTTTCTATCATTCATTTATTCTATAAGTATTTCCTGAGCAGTTACTCTGTGCTGTTTAAAGAGAGAGGTAGCATCTATTCTCACATGAAACTTACATTGTCAATGTGGGAGATGATGATGATGATGATGATGATGATGATAGTGATGATGATGATAATGATGATGATAATACTAATCACTATTCCTAATAATGTGCTTACTATATGCCAGATATAGTTCCAAACACTTTACAAGTATTTGTCCTAAGCACTTTATCAAGAGTAATATGTTTAATTCTTATAACACCTTTGTGAGGCACTATTATTATTCTTCCCAATTTTTCCATTTTACAGATGAGGAGACTGAGATGTGGAGAGGGATGCCTGCCCTCGGTCACAGTGAGGAAAGAGCAGACCTGGGATTGGACTTTACATTGCTTGGTTCGAGAATCTGCCCATTTTTTTTTTTTATTACTGTACCGGTGGGCACTATAAATAGGTAAATAAAGAAATAAATGAGGCAAATTAGGATATTGACAACCCGGTATGCAGAAAACATGTGAGGTAGAGATGGGCTGGAGTTGGAGTCATGTTGCTGTAGCTCAGGTATCAGGTGGGGCAGCTCTGGAGTGGTGACGTCTGAGTGAGACTGGAGGAATGAAGAGTCAGGAGGAGCAAGATCGGATGGATGGGCATTTCAGGGGAAATGACAGCGCCAAGGCCCCAAGGAAATCAGCTTGGAGGGATCTCTGAGGAAGAAAGAAAGAAACCCAAAGGCGCTGAAGAGAAATGACTGTGAGAGGGGCCCAAACCCAGAGGAGGCTGGGTCACCGAGGTCACTCGGGTTCAGAAAGGTCGCTTCATGGCCGCATTAGCCAAGAAGGGGACACGCGATGCAGTTCTTCTCATACCGATGTCTTTAAAGCACAAATCAAACCTAGAACTTTAGGACATGAAGGAAATGTAAAAATAATCCACTCAAACCAGTGAAATTGACCAACTCGCAGAAGATGGGGCCACCTCCCTGCGGCAGCACGAAGCCCGCGGTTTCGGGAAGAGCTTCCCGTGCTTCCTTCATCCCTAGTTAACAGGAGGAGCCGTCCCCGGAGCCCAGAACTTACAGGCCGCAGGATGAGCGACCAGCGTCAGTGGGTGCCCAGAGCAGCAAAGCCTTGTTGCAGAGGCTGGGACTGGTGGCTGTGAGGCTGCAGCTGCCCACAGACGGCAGAAAGGAATTGACAGTATTTTTAGAAGTGGCGAATTAGTTGCCAATATTTATGAGTCATAATGTGAAAATTTCATAAAGTCTGTACAGAGAATTTTGTCTCAAAAAACCCCCAAACAGAATAATCACGTGATCCGACTATTGGAGCCATTTTCCTGCCTGACCAGTTAGCTGGAGCTAAGCAGCCTTCCACCTTGTAGTTAGGACCTGTGCCCTGGAGGTCGCCACAGGCCACACCACTCCCTATTGTCTCACCCCCATTTGACTCATGTTATCTATTGGACTCTGGCAGCCATTTGGGTTTGCTGGTTTAATGCCACAGGAATCCTAAGACTCAAATCTCTGTTCTGGGAATCTCATGAAAAAAGATGGGACTATTTTTTTCTGGAATCCAGCTAGTCCTTGATTTTAAAATACCTGGGAAGAAATTCTTTCTTTATATTTGCACACCTTGCCACAATTGCCAATTTGTACAATAAGCGACATGCAAATCCTTGTGTGCCCTATTAAAGATGGCAGGCCGAGAACCTGCCACTTCTATGTTGTATGCTTTTGCACAAATAACGGCAGTTCTTTCCAACCTTATTTTTGTCCCCTGAAAAATGGGATCATCACATCTCCTTATAGAGATATTATGAGGATAAAATGCGCGAATGTATGCAAATGCCTGGTATGTACAGTAGACATATGCTTTTAGAACATTAATACATTCATAGGTAACCAGTTCAGATCCATACTGCATTTATATGCATGTTTATGAATGTGCATTTGTATGTTGTGTGTGGGTAGGATGGATCTAGACACATGTGTCTGATTACATACACATATGTACTTGGCCCTCTTTCTCCTATGGACTGGCACCGAATCCTACCGAAGTTTATGGACTTGTTTCTCAGTCTTGTCCCCATGCTTAATCTGCAAAGCCTCTCTCTCCTGCCTGGCACGTGCACTTCATTCATTAAAAGTCACGCTGTTAAGAGTCTGGACTCACCTGCCAAAGGCTTCCCTGCTCATGGGGATAGCGAAGCTAAGGGCAGACTCTAGGAAACAAAGTCTTATGGTTTTGGATGGAGACTCGACTTGGGGTGGTGAGCACACAGTACAGTGTGCAGATGGTGTGCTGTAGAATTGTGCTCCTGAAACCTGTATAATGTTGTTAACCAGCGTCACCCCAAAAAATTCAACAAGAAGGAAAAGAAGAAAAAGCTTAAAAACAACAACACAGTCTCTAGCATCACCTCATGTCTCTGGTTGAGTGTTAGTTCCACACCTAACGCTGAAAACTCGGTGAATTTCCCTGAAAGCCAAGGGCAGGTTGGCTGTCCCCAGTGAGGCGTGAGGATTCACGTCAGGGACTCCTCCGGACCTCCTTCCAGATGAGGAGCCGAGGGAACGGGCCCGGTGCGCCATTTACCTGATGATACTTGCCTGGCCCTTCCCCGCCTCAGCGGAGGCAGAGAGAAATGACACGCAGAATGGCACTGAAACAGTGGGAGCACGTTGGTTTCATGAGTATTGAGGAGGGCACTGTGGGCACAGACCCATCTCTGTTCTGACAAACTGCCTGTTGGGAAGCATAAAGTGCCGCATTCGCATCCCAGGACTGCCTGCGGGTCCCGGGCAGAGGCTTTGGGACCCCCTCCGGCCGCACTTCCAAGGGCCCCCCCGCCCCGATGTAGGAAGAGAGGGGCGTGTTGCTGATCAGAGGCTGCGTTACTGACAGCCACACATGACCAAGTTCAGGCTTTTCCGGGGTGACCAGCACCACCCCCTCCTCTCAAATCGCTCCTCCTCAGAAAGGATCTGCCTGAATAGCATGATTATTTTTTTTTTTCCCACCAGCACGTCCTGTCCTCTCACCTTAAAAGAAACCACACGCAGCACAGAGCTTCTCCCCCGGCAGCAGCCCGAGGAGCCGAGCTGCTCCGGATTGACTCGGGCCCCGCGAGCATCCTGTCGGACTAAACCCCCAGCTGCTCGGCCAGGACCACCCGGCTCGCCGTGAGCCACGTCTGACACCGCGGTGCCGCTGCTTCCAGAACCCATCACACAGTTATTCTTGGATAAAAGGTAAAGCGAGAGCCGGCCAACTGCTCGCTGCCGCGGAGACAAGGGCCGCAGCCATTCATCACAGCCCCCGACACCGGCTTGCTGTAAGCACAGACACCTCTCCCATTACGGCTTTAAACGAGAACACGATATTATAGCAGAGATGACAAATGGCGCCGGGGGTCCTAACCTATACACAATCGATACCTGCTCAGAGGTAAGAGCCGTCTCGAAGATATCGACAGGGGGAACAGGAATGCTCATAATCCCGCGATGTTTGCTCGGTGTTGTGTTGGAACCGGAGGCCAACAATACTCATCTGGGCATGACATTTTTTTTCACGGGCGCCGCGCGGCCTCCAGACGTGTGGCGAGTGTCAAATCATTATCACTGTCCTGTATCTATGCTATATTGGATTCTAAGAGGCTCGGGCCAAGGAAATTGATTAGGTAGCTCCCTCTGCAGCTTAAAACTCATTTTGGCTACATACGCACAAAGGCAGGGGCCCCAGGAATGGCCAGGCTGGATGACAAATGGCAAAAGTGTAATTAGAGAGATTGCGCCCTAGGGGTTTCTCCAGGTCTGGGCCCCCAAATGTTTTTTGAAACCCTGGCAGCCCTGCCCACACCCCACCCCCAAGAGGGGGCAGGCGTTCATGTGTAGATTGCAAAGAAGTGACCCACTGGCCAGTGATTGATGAGGGGAGGGTATGAATGTCCTGCCGCCTCCTTCCCGCACGGGTTACATTTAGGTGGATGCCAGACACAGAATGACTTGGAAATGGGATGAAAGACTCACAGCAAAGGCAGGTGACGGGGAAGAAAGGCGGCGAGGCCCAGACCTGCAGGCAGGTGAAAAGCAACCGCCTTCAACCGTGGGGCCACCTTGGTTTAGCATCCTGTCCCCCAAACAATACAGGTGGGGAGGATGGCACCCTGGACCACGCGGGAAAAATGACCCGGGTTTGAGTGTAGATGCTGGTCGTTCTTCCTGGAGCTGATGGCCTCACCAGTGTCCTCAAATCCTCAGTCTCCTTTCAGGTTTTATCAAAGACGCAGGTTGGCAAGGCTTGTGGCCTAGAGTTTCTGGCTCAGAATGTTTGCAGTGGGGTTTTGAAATCTGTAGTGTGGAAAATTCTTCAGGAAATTCTCGCGTGGAGCCAGGTTTGAAAAAAGTCAATGGCTTAAAGCAGTGGTGGGCTGGTAAGTGTTTAATACCCAGCTCTCTCTCTCTCTCAAAAAAAAGAGAGGCCCAAATTGTAGCTTTCACTGATTTCCATGGTGTCAATATTCCTGCCATGGCCAGTTTTTAGAAACCATTGACTGGGTTTGAAAGGGATGTCCACAGCCATCTCTAGCTGGCTACTACGAGCTGGCTCAAACACAGCACCAACTTCAATCAAAGGAAGGAATGAATTAAGTTAATAAGAACACCTGATAGGGAGAAGTCACATGAATGATGGGTGCTATGGTGGGGGTGAGGGGAGGGGGAGGACATGAAGATAATGTGAAAACAGAGCTGAGTAACGTTCTCCTTATGTTGGTGGGAGGCCCACCCAAGGGCCAGGTCCTAAGATGGCATCATTTGTGCTCAGGTTCAACTTGGACCAATCTCCAACCTGAGCCATAAGGGCCACAATAACAGAGAAGATGTTGAGAGTCAATAAATGATTGAACTCTGATGATGGATGCAGAAACACATTATTTTAAAACCCTCCATTAAATTACCGACTCAGGCAAAGGATTACTAATTAGTGTTGGAACCATTAAGTGGAGGGTTGATGGGGAATTGAACATCCATTTAGTGAGGTAGCGAAGCCATGAAGATGGCTTTCTAGGTGCCAGTGGGTAAGCTCCCTGTATAATGGAGCAATCACATTACCCTCATCTTTGTTTTGGCATCACTGATCTAGGGGCAGGTTCTGTGTTCCAGATGTGCTGCAAGGAGTCTACACCTCGGCCATGTCCTGGTGAAAATGAGTCCACGCACCCCAGGTCTCTGTGTCACTTCTGCAGGGGATGGAAGAACAAGCTAATGGCAGCGAGAAGCTCCGAAATGCAGAAGGAAGACTGTCTTCAGGACAATTGGCGCATCTCTTTTACAATTTTGGGTCATAAAGAAGAGATCATGTCAGATTAAAAAAAAAAAAAGGATTTATGGGACAAAACAAAGGGATAGAACACGTGATCCCGAACTTGACAGGGGTTTAACTCAGTCGAAAAGAACATTTTTGTGCAACTAGAAAAGTATGAATATGATCTGGGTATTAAGAAGATAAAAATTATTGAAAGGGAAAATATTGTTGACTGAAAACAATAGGGTATATAATAGCATGTAGCATTTATGTTATGATCTCACTTTATTTAAATATACATCTGTGCATAGAGAATGTTCTGGAAGTTCACGCACAATAGGGGTCATCTCTGAGTAATAGAGAATAAGATGTTTTTATTTTCTTATTTTTATTTATCTATTTTCTAATGTTTTACAATTCACATGTTTTGCTTCTGTCATATTTTTAAAGAAATGGTTAGCTTTTTAAAAGGAATAAAATGCTCAGAAAAACAAGTATTGATCTCCGAAAAAACCAAAACGTTAACATGAAGATATCTTAAAATGCAGAAAAAGTGAGTCAAATAAATTCATCGCAGGAACCTGGACTGGTCCTGTTTTGTTCATAGAAATGAATTACAGGGTATATTGCACATAGTAGGTATTCAATGCATTTTGGTGGCAGAATCTAATTCATCAAACGTTTCAGATTCTATAAGGGACCACAGGTCTGGGCGCTGGGATGGGGTGAAGCAAGGGGGAAAGATCATTTATTTGGTGAAGCCATGTTGTCAAGTGCCCCTGGGGCAAGGGCGGAGGGGTGTGTGTGGCAGGAGATAAAAAAAAAAGTCAAGACAGGAAGGCAAAGGAGCGAGTGGAAGGGTTTGACCCATTGGGGAGGCGATGGGACTGAGAAGGAGCTAAAGCCACAGCTGCTCTGCTGGGACCACCCGGCTCACCGTGAGCCACATGCTGTGTCTTCCCGAAAGTGTGGTGAGTGGTTCTGCTGCCCCGGGACTCCCTTCACCTTCCTTACGCTAACGCTCCCCAGGACAGGGGGCGACTGAGCCATGTAAGCGCCCAGCCATTCCTTGGGGTGACGAAGCCACAGAGTGGCCTTTCTGTCACATCTTCATTTCTCTCAAGTGGTTGACACATCCTGGCTACTCCCCCCCCCGCCCCCTTGTGAAAGTGGAAACTTAAAGATAAGTTTGCCTCAAGGTCCAAGGCAGTGACAGTGGCATTAACTTCAGGAAATCAGCTCCCAGGCAGGTGAGACGCTGATCAGTTCAGTGTCTATTTCTGCACGGCCAAGAAATTTTTAAAAAGTGTTTTGATTGTTGGTTGTTTTTAATCCTCACCTGAGGATATTTTTCCCATTGCTTTTCAGAGCGTGTGGAAAGGAGGGAGGGATTGAGAGAGGGAGAGAGAGAGAGAGAGAGAGAGAGAGAGAGAGAGAGAGAGAGAGAGAGAGAGAGAGAGAGAGAGAGAGAGAGAGAGAGAGAGAGAGAGAGAGAGAGAGACATTGACGTGAGAATTGATGTGAGAGAGACACATTGACTGGTTGCCTCCTGCACATGCCCTGACTGGAGTTGGGAGGGAACCCAAAACCCAGGTATGTACCCTTGACCAGGAATGGAGCCTGTGGCCTTTCAGTGAGGGGGCTGATACCCTAACCACTCACATACACTGGCCAGGGCTGTTTTATTGATTTTTGAGAGAGAGAGATGAGAGAGAGAGAGAGAGAAAGAGAGAAGAAACACTGATGTAAGGGAGAACATTGATTGGTGGTTGTCTCTGCACATACACTGACTAGGGATGGAACCTGCTACCTGGGTATGTGCCCTGAGCAGAATTGAACTGGCAGCTTTTCAGTGAATGGGATGACGCTCAACCAACTGAGCCACATCAGCCAGGACAAGTAATTTTTGATAGGATGTGTGTGCATGTATGTGTGTGTGCACAGATAAAGTTGTGTGTGAGGAATCTGCTCACACACAGTTCAGAGCCTGGAACCCTCATGAGATAGAATCATCTCCTACAATTTGAGGAAAGCACTTTTGAATCTGCCCTCCCCATCCCCTGCCCCAAATCCCTGAGTATGCCCTTCTTTGGCAAATAAGATTTTGGTTTCTAACTGCTCTGTGCACGCGTTACGTAATTATCGCAGGTGGAGGGGGTGGCCAGTACAGATGTCAACTTGAGGGTCAAGGATGCAGAGGTACCATATCCATGAAAACTCGGGCTTTGACCCCCCTGCTTTTCCAGTCAACCTTCACGGAGACCGTGCACGTGGGGAGACCCGAGTGTTCACTAGGAAACACACATCCCAACAACCTGCCCCACAACATGCCTGCAATTTGTCCATATTATCGCAAAGGGCGGAGAGGGTGGGTCAGGAGAATGCCCCCATTTAGTTGATGTCTTGTCTCCTGGCCAGTACATACTGTTCTCTGAGTAACGTTGAAAAATGAGCTTGAAACGCATTGCTTGCACGCCTCTTGTTTACTGTGCCAAGTTCAAGGAGGGGGGAGCAGCCCACTCTTGCCTCAGGAGGGTTTTCAAGTTCCTGCATAGCTAGGTAATCAGGAGAAAGGCCCGCGCTATCATTAAATGTCTGTAAATAATAGTTTATGGCCAAATTCAGGGGGTGTCTTGAATACACATGGGCTCTGTCCCCCGTTACAGAGAGAGATACAGAGGCAGACAGACAAGCAGACAGATGGACTCAAGGCTGGCAGAAAACCCTCCAGCAAAGTCATTCCGATTTGGTTGCCTTCTCTCCGATTTATCAAAGGACAAAACGGAGCCCTGGGATACCAAAAGCGAGAGAAATTCTTGGGCAAAAGGTGCTCTATATTAACGGTTAGCAACGGCTAGAAAAGTAGTCAATTTAATTAATTCAGCCCCAGTAAGTGAATAATTTGCAACCACTTGCTTAATGTTTGTTAGACTGGGAGCTCCTTGAGGGCAAGCTCAGCCAGGCATTTTTTTTTTTAATGGTGTTTTGTTAAATTTGATTTCTGTGGCCACACACAGACTGTCTCAGACAGCTGTCAATTCCTAGATAAAAGCCATGACCTCTAATCCTCACTCCTCGGGCTTCCGTTTTGCTTCCACAAGCTCAGAACACCGTTCTGGACCTCTTCTTTCCAATGCTATTTGTTTGCAAGAGAGACTCTAAGCTACTGTTTATTTCCCTCGCTCTGTCAGAAACAAAATCCACTCAGACCTTCTTTCAATCTTTCACTTATCGAGTCATTCTATGCAGAGCAGCGATCATGTCCCAGGCTGCACTTGGAGCTGAGGTTCACCGTAATGGACAAAGAACAACATGGTCCCTAGCCTGTGGCGTCCACCGTCTCATTGGGGAAAAAGACAAGAAATACGCAAACATCAGCATCTCAGGGACTGACTGGCACTCCAGGAAGGACAGCACTGGGGCGGGGAGAGGGTCCGAGAAGCCTCAGTGAGCGGCCGATGGCCCAGCAATGCTGAGGTGACAGAGGAGAGTCAGGACATACATAAGTTCAAAGACACAGGGGCAGCAGAGCTGGGAGGGCCCGGAGGACAAGGAAGGGGAGGAACTGGGCGTGTGTGTGTGTGTGTGTGTGTGTGTGTGTGTGTGTGTGTGTGGCGGAGCGGGGGGGTAGGAACTAAAAGGGGGGGCAGTCTGAGGCCAGCTCATCAGGGAAGCAGCTGGGTTTGAGCAAGGGCCCGGGCAGCCATTGTGAGGTTTGAAGAGGAGCGTGTGGAATCTGATTTCTATTTTCTACAAGATCAGAACTCGAATTCCTACAAGCCATACAAGGCAATGCCTATCCTTAGTCCATCCTACGTAAGCAGCGTGTAGGGGGAGGACACGCGTCATCTCGGACCTCCCTACGTGAAGTTTTAGAAACATGGAGTCTCCTTTGTTGCTTTATTTATCTAAACAGGCGAGGCTGCACCCAAATCCGTAACAGCTGCCCTGGTGTGATCCAGGAGAAAAGCTATATTTTACCCCAAGTTTAAGCAAATTAATTTGTAAAACTTGAATGAAGCCCAAATTGGCTGACGGCGACCCAGGCTTCGCCAGTCCTGGTGGTTTCTCCCACTTGAGGGCAGCTCCCTGGGAACAGGCTGCTTTAGACTAAGCAAACCATCCCCCCAGGGAGCATGGCATCATTCTTAAAATTAGAACAGAGCTGGAATAAAGTCATAAATTCTCCCCATATGCAAAAGTGTAACAAAAGAAGGAATTGGGTAATGTGCTCTCTCTGCTGATGTGCTAACGAGATACAGCGCGCGGGTCCATCAGCAGCTCCGCGGAGGGTCCACGGCCTTCCCCTCCGACTCCAGCCTCCACCAGGGCCTCTTGGAAGCCAGCAAAGTAATTAATGGGAAAGCGCTTGAGGCCGCGTGAGCCTCGCCCGGCCACTTCTAGGAAGGATCCAATTCTATATGGGCCTGTTTATGCATCTATAAGATGCATCTGGTGAAATCTGTATTTTCCTTTCAGAAGGTGCTTCTATTATGGCTAGACTGAGCATCATGTGATATTACAGTTGCTAGGGTAACTCGATTTTTTTTTAAAAAAAGAGAACAACAGGGTAAATAAGCATGTAAATCGACTTCGGTGCTATGTAAATTCGAGGGAATCAGTCATCGTTACCTTGACGATGAAAAAAACTGGCATTTATCTTTTCTTTGGTCCCCAGTCTTATTCAGTTTGAACTTAAAATGTATAAGGTGTGGAAGTGGCAACCGCTCAGCGCTTCGCAGGAACGGGAGCCCGGACGATGGCGGGTCACAGGAAGGCCGGACGAGGGAGTGGGTGATGGTCTGGGCGCTCAGCCTGGGGCCTGCCCATTTGGAGCCTGCACAGAGGAAGCCCGCTCAGTGGGCACCCGAGCTTCGAGGTCGGAAAGCTCATCTCCTATTCAGACAGTGTGTGCCCCTGACATCTCACTCGGACTTGCTGGC
>NW_006297821.1:747885-749708 GCF_000327345.1 Myotis davidii
GCGCTCTCTGTTAGGCACAATTACTGGTGTGGCCTAGGCGATTAAGACATGACGACCAGAAAGAAAGGTCGGTGACCACTTCTAAATGTTTTCCACATTCCCTATCCAGAGGCTTGAGAATTCCTCCCCCCAGTTACTGTTTTATACTCGAGGTTAGTGGTGGGGACTCGGACTGGAAGTGGTGGGGGTACATTTGGGAGAATTACGTGGAAAACTGAATGAGGAAAAGATGCACAAGTAGAAATCCTTTTGAGGAGAGAGATTCTCTAGCAATAAAAAAAAATCAGCATTTCCATCGGTGAGGGCACTGAGATCAGAAAACATATCAAAGAGAAAGACTTAGGACTCATGAAGATGCCAGAGAGAAGGCCGTCTGACCAACTGGGGGGTTTTGACTCGTCTCCCCTTCTAAAAAGCACACAAAAAACTCAGCTTGTGCCCTTAATGAGCAAATGTTTTGAATTGCTATGCAAAGTGCCTATGGAAACTTTTGATCCAAAATTATTAGTTCAAAGAGTACATGTGGTAGGGATTCCCTTAGTAGAAAATAAAAGGGGGGGGGGTGCATCTTAAAAACCCAAATTTATTGCAAACTTTGCATCTATCACTTGGTGCCCAGATGCTATGATTATTTGGACAGGTCAAAAAATATTGCAAAAGCAAAGCAAAAATTAAGCCCTGTTTTGCTCTATCTTCTTATAAAGTGAGGCTGATGACTGTCTCCTTGATGGGGCTGGGGGTTTTATCAGACCTCATAAAATGTGATTGCATTCCCTCCGCTCTGAAATCACCTTATTTTAATTTTCACATGAAATAGGGAAGCAATTGGCAATTTTGTGTGTACATTTAATATCACAGGGTTCTTCCCCGCCTCTCACCCAGCTCCCAGCCCCAGGCACAGCCTTGGCTCGGTCTCTGGTGGGCCTTACTAGAGAGGAGTCTTCTGATTGAGGAAAGGGAACACAAGAGGAGTTAGGAGCTAAAAGGAACAAAGACCCGAAAACAGGGATGGTGACAACTCACGCGATTAGCCCTACGGTTCGGTTCCTTCCACCTCCCTGAGTGACAGGCAGAGAAATCAACAGCTCATTCAGGATCCATCAGGGGCTGGATGGCTTTCCCATGCAAATGAGGAGGGCGCAGATCAGGCTGCCAATGAGCGCCTGCGCCTGAGGGAGGCTCTGAGTGTCAGGGCAGAGGATCCCCAGCACTGCTGTACTTCACCCAGAGGAGATGAAGGCCTTCTAGAAGGGGAACAGCAGGGCGGCCGGGAATGGAGGAGGGGAGGTTAATGTATGGAAATCGTCCAGGTCACATAGCCGGTGGGACACGCCAAGCAGAGCTGTAAGAGGAGCTGTGATGTGTGTGGAATCTGACTTTCAGGTGGTGAGAAGACAGCTATCAGGAGTCAGGCAACTTTGATAGCAGCAGCTAACACTTCCTGGGCGTTGGCTCTGCTCCAGGCACCATGCGAAGGCACAAAACAGTGGGGCGGGCGCTATGACCCCCATTTGACAGATGAGGAAACATGGCTCAGAGAGTTTCAGCCTCAAATCAGTTAGGCACAGTGGGGCTGAAATTTTGAGTGGGCACCACCGGGGTAGCACCTGGGGACCACGAAACTTAGTGGCCCCGTGAAAATATTTTTACTTCTTGTAAAATCAGAAGAAGAAATCAAACTTTGAGATGAGAGAAAGTGTTTAGATATAGGATATTAATATATCTGTCTTTGCATCAATGTAGTCAGAAAACATGGGTAAGGGCCCCGAAAGGGAAGGGTGCCCTGAGTGCACAGAGTCACAAGCATCCCTGAGGCACAGAGC
>NW_006297821.1:749762-753534 GCF_000327345.1 Myotis davidii
CCGCACCATGGACGCTCCCTGGATGTGTAGAATCCCAGGCCACCCCTGACTGCCGAGTCAAACCTGCATTTCGATGAGATCGCCTGGTGATTCCTATGCACATTGAAGTGTGAGATGCCCTTGACTCAACCCTTGGCCAATAGTTTATCCTGACTCTTTATCCCAAGTCAATCTTAACCTACATGGAAACATGGAAACTCGAAGCAATGCTGGGTGTCAACAGAGCTGGTGCCTGCAAGGGACCATCTCCCACAAAGGCAGGGAGGCTAGAGAAATGCATAAAGCAATACACTCCTAAAATTAAAAGATAATTTTGAGATAATAATGTTGCTCTGTCATTCATTGTTGTTCAGGACTAATCAATTGTAGGAGAGAGAAGTGCTTGGTCTCTCTGGCTCCATCTTTCCCCAGGGCCTTCAGGCTAATGGTTTCTGCTTAGTTTTGCATATAGACATGCCAATCATTAGAGGGAATCAAGCTTGGGGCTTGAGGAGATAGGCAGGCAGGTATTGTTTATGGAAGATGTGTGGGAACCTCATGAGCTGACTCACATCAACTAGCACCATCTTCCTCAGAGCCCTGCTGGTGGCCAGATGGCTGTGACCGCCATTTCCCCTCCCGGTGACATAAAAGAAGCCTGAACTCTGTACTTTCTTTAGATCAGTTTGGGGTGGCATCTTCTCGGTGGGCGTCTTCTAGGTCGATAAACCTTTCCTCAGTCCAAACTCTGACATTTTGAGTTTTGGTCTTTGAAAGTGTTGGGCACATGGACTTCAGATGAGTAACAGTATTGCTCTGGGTCTAAGTATCACTCTGAGAATGAGCCCCTTCCCACCCCACCCTCCGACTTGAACCTACCCAGATCCATTCTGGGTTTCCTGAAGAAGAAACTCATGCATAAGGATAGTTAGTCTTGGAGTGCCAGGCTAACTGGAAGCTTTACACAATCCACTGAGGCAAGTCTTACCATCCCCCTTGCCCAGGCAAAGAAGACCTATGGGCACTCAGCCCGTGGAGGCGGAGCTTGAGAACACACATCCTGTCAGTACCCACCCTACTGGCCGCAGCAATTACAAATGCCAGCACTTCTATGATCTGACCTTGGAAGGGTTGTTTTGCAAAATGCAAGACTTGTAATTGAGTCCCTAGTTCCCAAACACTAATGGCATTTGTGAAGGCCTCTCCTTAGATTTGAAGCTCTAGGCAAGGAACTCTTTTCCTTTTTTCTTTTTCTGCCTTGATTATATTCTTTATAGACTTAAATATTAGCAAAAGGGTTGCCCTCCACCTTAATCTCCATCAGCGTCTTTCCTCAGTCCTATGGGTTTCCACCTTGCTGCTGGGCGGGCCCACAACTTCATCCCCAGCCCTTATGCTCTTCTTTTGCGCTGGCCCTGCTGACATCTTATCTCCTTTATTCTACAGCCATCAAAGCTGTTAAAACCCCTGGATAAAGCACCCCTGGCTCCAGCATCCAGGGCTGTCTCCCCCTCTCCCTCTTCTATCCTGAATTTGCCTTGTGGTCAGAATCCTATTCTCATAGGTAGGGGTGTGTGTATATATATATATATATGTGCAATTTCAAGTTTTACTTAATATTATAACTACTACATGGACTTCGGGGGGGGGCGGGGGGGGGGGAGGCAAGGAGCATACCATACAGCAATAAGGCAAAAAGAAAAAAAAGGAAAGAAAAAGAAAAGAAAGAAATCCTGACTATTCCTACCACACAACCTGCTGCTTGCCATTCCAATCCTCAGACACTCGCTGGTCAGTGTCTCTCTCCAGAACATGCTCATGCATTTACAACAATACCTACCTACTCCCCTCCTTCCCCACCCTTCCCCTTCTCCCCTGCACACATGCTAGGCACGTGGCTTTCCCCTGTAACAGTAAACCTGGAGCTTGGTCCATATCAGAACACGTGGATCGGCTTTATTGTTGTTGTAAAATCCACCCAGCGTTCTGTCATGTGCGTTTGCCATGATTCATTTGACCACTGCACTATGGATGGATGCTTAAGTGGTTTTATTTTGCTTTCTTTTCTTTTGCTAAAGGCGTTCACCTCTGCCCTCCATCACTTACTCTTGTTTCCAACCAGATGATAAGCTTCCTGAAGGCAGAGGCCATGTGTAAACCGGTCACAGTCACTGTGTACACTCCATACGCCAAGCTCATGTCAGTGCTCAGGGCCACCGGGTCCTTGAACCCTCACACAGCACACGAGGCTGGTGCTGTTAGCACGGGGTTGCACAGAGGAGGCGGCGAGGCCCACAGGGGAGGCCCACAGGGGAGGCTCCCAGCGGAGGTCTCGCTGACACCCAGCGGGGTCAAGCCCACGGAGTTTGACTGCTCTCACTCCTCCTCTATCTCGCTCTGTGGGGTCCACCCTGTCACGCCCTTAGGGTTGGCACTGTTCCCTCGCGCTCTGATTAGGAGTGTGGAATGGAACATAAAATCCAGACCCAGCCTTCCAGGGCCCAGTGCCTGCCTCTGCCTCTTTCTCCCTGGGAGGACTTAGCAACTTACCCCGAATCTCTGTGCCTCAGTTTCCCCCTCCGTGAAATAGACCTAATGGTAGCCCTCGTCTCACAGGATGGTCCTGAGGATTTAACAGTCTACCCAGGCAGGAGGAAGCACTAAGCAAATTATACAAACTATTCAATCCCAGCGTAAAAACCCCTAGATGTTTGCTGAGCAGACTAATTCAAAGCACGAATTTCTTCTTTTCTCTCCTATTTCTTCCCCAATTATCCACAAAACAGCCTACAGTTTAGTGGGTACCAGATATAAACTGTTGATTAACCAGAATTTTCCTAAGATACCATTTGAGTATTTTAAACCTGAAAAAAATAGCTAGAATTCAGATAATGCAGGCAGTTTAAAAATAAAAGACCTAAAGAAAGGTTTGGCACATTGGAAAAGAAACTGAAAGAAAAAAAAAATTACCAAAAGACTTGAATTAATTGGTTGCATGTAGCATGTGCTTTGACTTGAACTGAGAGAAATATGTTAATTCACTAAAACTAACCACACTGACATGGTTCAGAGTTTAAAGCAGAGAGAGCTTAAATTTCTTTAGAATTTTTCATTTCTAAGGTGACCCTCTTACACTTGCCAAAGTAAGATAGACAGAAAATGGACAAAGCTGACCAGATAAACTAATCTAGGCATAAGACAATTTTTTTTTCTAGGAAGTTACAATGATTTTTGTGGTCCTTTTCTGTTTCTCCTTATTTATTTATACGAGGCAGGATGAGTTATTAATCTAACTATAAATTTCTCCCTTAGATTGCAATTTTCATCTGCAGGGAAAATCCCTTTTTATATTAATGATCTGTATCATTTGTAGTAACAATACCTTTCTCCCTTTGTTTAAAATAATAATGACAGTAATAAAAAAAGTGCGGACTTTCCCCTCCCTGTCAAAGTCTGTCAGGAAATAAATGAGGAAAACATATTCGGAGGCTGTATTTTAGCCTGAGAAAAACCAACAAAATTATTTTTATTATATATAGAACCTATAGCTCACACATATAGCACAGAATCAATTAATTTAAAGTAATAATTTGTACAAACACCCTCACAAAAATTTTAAAGGATATTAAACACCCTGTTTTATAAACATAACACTTAATTTAGGAAAAAAAACATTTAGAAGGTAATGCATTTAGGATAAGTGCAGAACACATGAAAATAATAAATGAAATTTCCCAGTTTAGAAAATGAATGTAATTAATTAACATTTAAATTACATATTTACTTACAAACA
>NW_006297821.1:753873-760363 GCF_000327345.1 Myotis davidii
TCAGAGAGAGCTTAAATTTCTTTAGAATTTTTCATTTCTAAGGTGACCCTCTTACACTTGCCAAAGTAAGATAGACAGAAAATGGACAAAGCTGACCAGATAAACTAATCTAGGCATAAGACAATTTTTTTTTCTAGGAAGTTACAATGATTTTTGTGGTCCTTTTCTGTTTCTCCTTATTTATTTATACGAGGCAGGATGAGTTATTAATCTAACTATAAATTTCTCCCTTAGATTGCAATTTTCATCTGCAGGGAAAATCCCTTTTTATATTAATGATCTGTATCATTTGTAGTAACAATACCTTTCTCCCTTTGTTTAAAATAATAATGACAGTAATAAAAAAAGTGCGGACTTTCCCCTCCCTGTCAAAGTCTGTCAGGAAATAAATGAGGAAAACATATTCGGAGGCTGTATTTTAGCCTGAGAAAAACCAACAAAATTATTTTTATTATATATAGAACCTATAGCTCACACATATAGCACAGAATCAATTAATTTAAAGTAATAATTTGTACAAACACCCTCACAAAAATTTTAAAGGATATTAAACACCCTGTTTTATAAACATAACACTTAATTTAGGAAAAAAAACATTTAGAAGGTAATGCATTTAGGATAAGTGCAGAACACATGAAAATAATAAATGAAATTTCCCAGTTTAGAAAATGAATGTAATTAATTAACATTTAAATTACATTTTTAATTGCAATCATGCCCTCCCAGGGGACTCATAAGGGACCATAATTGCAATTAAAAGCATGTGGATTAGATAATAAAACAATGCACACTGTCTGAAATGTGCGATTTAAAATGGAAAACAGACATTGTTATCGGCACATCTAACTTAATTGTAGCCATAAAGCAAATGTGCTGTACAAAATAAAATTCACATACGGGAACATTTAATTCTGGAGTCTCTTAAAGGGGACACGCTTGAGAGCACATTTTATGACAGGTTCTGTTGGAAACGGCCCTTCCAGGCTTTCGGATCGAGGGCTGGTGCCTTAATGTTTTTGCATTAATAAAAGCAAAGCGGAATGTTGCTGTTAAAACACACAGATACATTTAAGTAAGAGATAAACTCAATGTCTAAATTTAAGCTGTGCTGCATAATTCTATTAGCTGGACAGGCAGTAAGGCCATGTAATTTTGAAATTATGTGTATGTGGGTTTTTAAAAACTTTTTCTTTTTTTTATTACCTTTCCCTCTTTTGTAGAAGATCCTCATGAAAGGGACTAGAGAAAGGAAAACCAGGGAGATGTGTGTTTGGTATGTTAGAGCCTCGCCAAGACACCCCGTCTCGCTGCCCCCGATATTTTGACACCCAATATCCTTCACCTCGAGGAAGCCAAGCCAATGCCCTTTAATTATAGAGTCCCCCGTTTCAGTAGCGTGAATCTCTCTAATTTTTGATCAAAAACCTTTTCATCAGCATATAGGTGGGCATTTTCCATCGGCAGCACACTTGGTGATGTCTAGAGATATTTTCTGATTGCTCAACTCGGGGGAGGGGATGCTATCGGCATCCAGAGGGCGGAGGTCAGGGATGCTGCTAAACATCCCGTGACGCAAAGGCCAGTCTTGGGGATGAAGTGGGAAAGAGCAGCAGGAAAGGGGTGTTTTAAGTAGATGCTAAACCATCCAGACTCGACCCCAGGACAATGGGAAGCTGCCGATGAGTTTAGGCAAAGGATGAAAACAAACAGCTCTGCACTTCATAGGAACTCACTGGGCCACGTGGACACTGGGCAAGGAAAAGGGGCAACTTGGAGAAAAGGCAGAGGTTCTGCAAAGCCAGGAGCCGGCACAATTCGGGCTTAGAGAGTTGCTCAGACGTGGGAGGAAGAGCTGAAATCAGCTGACATAACAATGCAGGTTTTGTTCTTCAGGAAGCCCAGAAATGACAACCAACATCACACCCGCATGGAGGGCAGCAGAAACGAAGGCGTAAGACCACTCGTGTCTGAGACCAGGGAGTCCAGGAGGCTCAGCCATCATCCTTACTTGGGCAAGAGGAAGCACAGGTTCCTGAAGCCCATTTACAGACCAATAATGATGTTTATTTGTCATTCTAGAAACAACAAAAAATAGGATTTTGATCACTATTCCATGAGCTAAAAATCTGATATCTGGAATTGTATGCCAACTCCTGTTTCCTCTTCCTGCAGGAAGACTAATGTCCCAATCCCTTCCTTCCCTCTCCCTCCCCCCGCCAGGTTTGGCTTTGATCCTGTGCCTGATTTTTGACCAATGGGATGTGGGCAGAAGTGGACTTGTCCACACCTTCTCCAGTGGTTTTGGAAGCTAAAATCCAGATGCCCCAGATGGTATCGCTATGCAGAGAGGTCACTTCTGAGTTACCAGTCGGAGGAGACCAGCCTCATGAAAAAGAAACATTCACTGCACTGGACCACGGAGATTTTGGTTGTTCGAGCAGTTACCCTTAATTATTGTAACTAATAGAGAGACAGAGAAAAAATCTTTTAGAGCATGTCATCGAATCCTTACAAACTCAAGCAGTTTTTCCAATGTCACCATATTTTTTTTTTCTAAGGCGAAGTCTTTAAATAGCCACAGGTACTATTTTTAGCTTCAGCATTGGTCTATTTGAGTGTATTTTTTATTTTTTTTGGAGTTAAACCTAGAATAGACTCTATTCTCAATAAACGAAACTACTAGAATAAGTTAGTGATTCTTACATGAGGGTGGGTGGATTTTGTCCCTAGGCTACGTTTGTCACTGTCTGGAGGCATTTTTGGCTGTCACAACTTGGGGGTGAGGACTACTGGCATCTAGCGGGTAGAGGCTAAACACCCTACAGTGCACAGGGCAGCCTCGAGCCCCAAATGGCAAGAGTGGCAAGGTAGGGAAATTCAAAACCAAACCCAGAGTGCACTTGATCTTGGGGGCTAAGGCTGGCTTGCCTCCTGGATATGCTCACAGACCCATTATGTCCAAAGGGACAGTGGTCAACTGCTGCCAAGCAAGACCGACAGACAAGCAAAGCACACTGCCCCTTTTTCGGGGGCCGACTATTCTGCCACTTTCTGCCAGATTATGGCAGTTGGTTTGTCAGAAGGACAAGCAGAAATGTCACTTGGACGTGAAGAAACAGCTTGAAGGACCTGTCATTCACACGTTCTACTTTGTCTTCTTCATTCCAAAGTTGGTGTCGCTGTCACCAGACCTGGCAGAGTCACACCTGTGAAGGTGTGACTTCGCACCGCCCTCTCTCCATCCCCTCGGGAGGTGTGGCACCCCATCAGGTGAGAGCACACACTGAGAGAGGTCGCAGAGCCCAGCTCTCGGCCACCTTCACCACCCTTGCTCCTTCCCCGCAAACACTCCACAGAGACCAGTGTTTGGATTGCAATGTCTGAGGGATTATGAATTACAATGACAGCCAGTTGATATAATGTGAGAAACACCAAGAAGTCCCTTATATGGCACAGACACACACAATGACTCCCTAACATTCTCTGCATGCCACGAAGTCTGGTCTTTTAGTCTAAGAAGAAGGAGAGCCTGGTGACAGAGCATGAGTGTGGGGTCAGTTATTAAACATGTGCGGGGCCAGTTTCCTCACCTGCTTCATATGTTTTGTGTGAAGATCTAAAGAGAAAATGTATATAAAGTGCTCAATTCGGTGCCCACAGTGAGTGTGCAGCATATATCTGTTGACATGCAATCAAGGTCTCCTCTGTAGAGGACATACTTATCTGTGACTTGGCTCCTGTCACCCATGCCCTCATCTACCCACTCACCTGTGCTCATTGTGCTCCAGCCACCACGTTTCTGTTGCAGAAAGAACAGAGCCGACTCACTCTCACCCCAGGGCCTTTGCACTTGCTGTTCTTTCTGTGCCAATGCTCTTCCTTCGTCTTCCAGGTATTTGTATGACTGCATCCTACTCAGCATTCTGGTCTCAGCCTCAATGCCACCGTTCTCTGACCATTGTGCCTGGTGCTATTCCCCACCCCATTTTTAGTCACTCACCATTACATTATCTTTGGTTTTATTTTCTTTGTAATACTTATCACCTTTCAAAATGACCTCAGCCACATATTGCTTGTCTGTGATTTTTATCCTGCCCCTGATGTCAGCTGCATGCAGACAAAGAATTCATCTTATTCCATGGATGCAGACACCATTCTTAGAATGTCTCCCACACAGCTGGTTTTCAACGAATATTTCTTGAATAAACTGAACGGAAACTGACTTGATTAACAGAACCTGTTGAAACTTTCCCAACACCTCTCTTAATAACAAAACCAGGGGCAGGGCTGTTCGCACCTACCCTGAGATCTCGCCAATATCCTCAAAGGGCAGAGACTGGCTTTTATTACACCCATTCTGAACAAACCCTCACTTCGTGTTAATTTCTGATGAACCACCGCAGGCAGAACAAATCCTCAGATTTGGGAATGGGACCACTAAACACATGCCACCATATAAAGAAGCAGAATTTCATGATGCATTTCCATTTCCGGGCCAGAGTGCAGAATGACAGGCAAGCTGGGCAGCCAATCAGAGGGAGGCTGGGCGTCTATGTGCCTCTGCAAGTGTTGTGATCTTGGCTGTGTGTAAGCCTGGGTGTGCAACGCATGGGCAGTCAAGGGTGGCTTTGAGGGCTAACTAATTAAGTTTCAAATTGAACCATCAGGCCACTCCACTCTGCCACTATGTCACTTGCCCTATGAAATGGATTTGAGATACAAACTACGCCTTAACTAGGCAGCCTCCATTCTTGCTGATTCCATTAGTTGCCCAATTGGGCAAGACGAGGTTTTAATTGCATGCCAGAAGCTTTATTTTTCTGCCCCAGGCAAACAGTTAACCACATTAGTGTACCACTGACACCTTAGAAGTTGGTCAGCAATGAAAAGTGAAAGAGCCATTTTTGGAGGGAATTGAGGTACCTGTCAGTTTCTAGCATCCCCCATGGCATCCCTGGCTACCTGAGGGGAAAAATTCAACTACCACCACAACGGTGCGACCAGGTGTAAGTAATGCTGGTGTTAACATTTCACAACTTCACTGTGTGATGTAGGATACCGAAGGCTTGCGGGCAGACGCACATGACACACATATGGGCAGTGCCACTTACTAGCTATTTCCTCAATTTCCTCATCTGTCAAATGGAAAAAAATTAATAGTAGCTTTCTCTTTGGGATATTATGAGGATTGAATGAAAATGAAATGTTACAGGGAAAGCTTTGGAATAAAATTCTGATATGTATTAGGTATTGTAAGTGTTAATTTTTATTATAACTTTTATCCATCCATCCAATCATCCCTCCAATTGTCCATCCATCCATCCATCCATCCTTCCCAGCCTCTGCAACAATTCTTATTTTTGGGGAGACTACTAGGTAGGGAGATTATAGATGAGAAGCAGGGAGTAAATAGAAGGGGTGATTACATAATCATCAATCAAGGATCCACACATCCCAAACATCAGTGATGCTGGATCCCTCCAGCCTTGTCCTCCCATGTTCTGTAGCGTACTTTCCTGACTGCCTTATGGAGATGAGGTTACTATGATTTAAGTGTCAGCCTTACAGTAAATTCAATTACGTCAATGAGGAGAGAAGAGGGGCAGTTATTGGATAGGTGATAATTTTAGTGTCTCAATCTTTAACTTCTTCCTTCTAATAGAAGGCTAATTCTTCATTTAACCTTTCAGACTTTGCTTCCAATATCGTAACCCCCTATGGTTATTTACATTTAAATATAATAAAATAAAACTTTCATCATGTCAGTTGCATTAGCCACATTTTAAGTGCTCAATGGCCACTGGTGGCCCGTGGTTGCTGTATGGACAGTGCAGAGAAATGACACTCTCATCACCGTGGGAAGCCCTGGTGGACACCACTGCTCAGAGCAACATCTCTCTGTTCCTCTCTCAGTATTTCAATCCTTACGTAAGTTCTGTTTCTTTGAGGAGAGACATTGGCCATAGAAATGACTATTCCTCTTAATATCTTTAAAACAATGACATACTTTGCCTATCATGTTACAAATAATCAAACAAAAGACAAAGATGAAATAAAGTGGAAATTCTTATACGTTTCTGGTTATGGTATATTGATTTATCTCAACTGAGAAGCAGTTGTATAATAAGAATCAAGAGGAATACAAATATTCTCACCCTTTGATGCAGTAATCTCACTGATTTCTAACCCTGACTAATCCCAATCCATTTTAAGAGACTAGCTGAAAACACAGCAGAAGCTCTACATAAACAGATGTCCACCATGGTGGTGTTTATAAAAGCAGAAAAAGTGGAACAAAGTCAATGTCCTCTAACAGAGGAAGGATTAAAGGAGCAATGGTGCACATAACTGATGTTGCCACAGAAACATCATTGTTACAAAGAAAATGTAACAGATTGGTTTGATACCTAAGAAATAATTAAATGGGGAAATGATCAGAATATGAAATTTTATGTTATCTATTGCTGTGTAACATTCCCCACCCCCCCCC